>NC_140238.1:24561712-24569212 GCF_949987555.1 Borostomias antarcticus | reverse complement strand
GTGATCTCTGCGTCTCCGCGGTGACGAGAACTACCTGGTTTGCAGTCTCTCATTGGAGGTAAATAAACTTATATTGACTGGATTGTATTTCAACAGTGTAGATTGGGCCTACATACGGCAAGGAAACGGAGCACAATTAAGCAAACACTATCGTAAGCGCAACTTGGCGTGCGTAAAAGGAACCAGCGAGGCGCTACGCGTTCTCATGTCCGATGACAGGATTGAGCTCTAGTCTGCTGTAATTAGAAGTCCTTGTTTTCGTTTAGGGGATGTGTCTTCGTTATTATATTGCATAAAGTAGACAACTGTGTCGTCTTTGATGAACTTTTAAAAGATTCGTGATTTTATCGCATTTTCTGGTTTGCTGAATTAATAGTTCGACTGGGTTTATTTTGCGGTTTCCGGCTGACTATAAATAAATAATGTTAATCGCTGTTGAACTGTGAGAAAGAAGCCCGTCACTCGGAGTGTGGAGCAGCAAAACAGTTTAAAGTGTCCCTGAGGTTCCTGTAGCTATGTCAACATGTCAGCCGGCTGACCTAGATAGCTGACAGCCTAAAGCAAACGGCTTAGGTAAAATAAATAGTAACGGAGTTGATGCAGGTCACCGCTGACTTTACAAAGAAATTATACATGAGGTCACTGCTGACAGCGACACGGCGCCATGTAACCAACATGTAGGTCAGCGCTGATAAGCGGCTCTACTCATTCGGCTTGTCTGGAAAATAGGTTAGCTTAGATTCGATGGAAGAATTAAAGATTTTACATTTTCAAAAGAATATCCTAAATTATAGGCTATTTGCGAACAAGTGGCCTTATGCTTATTCCATAAAAAATATCTAGTCTATGAAATTATAGCCTATCAGTAAATTGGCCTAGATACTGCAAAGTAGACAAACATGTTTGTTTTTCACGTAGTAGCCTGCATTGCTCCACCTTAAATTCTTTGCAAGTCATGATGGGTTATTGTACAAGTAGCTCCAGTTTTACAGGAAAGATGGTTACATAATATCATGTGGTAACACGTCTTGCGTAACCACTAAATTCCCTCTCCGTTTGTCTTCTCTCGTTTCCCCCGCTAGGTGGCAGTGTTGCTCTGGGATCCACAAGAGAGTCCCGATACAAGCGCGTCACGCCGCTGCAGGAGGATCCCAGGAAGAGGCCCCAGCTGTGATGTTTGAAGAGGAGTCTCAGGAGATGAGGGAGCCGCTGCAGAGCCTGGACCCCGGCACCAACGCCCCCGGGCCGGGCGGCCCGCTGTCCTTCACTGACGAGGCCGTCTCCATCCTGACCTCCAGCAGCCTGCTGGCCCGCTCCCTGCTGGGCCGCGCCGCCCCGCTCAAACGCAAGGACGGCCCCGCCTCCTCCTCCTCCGCCGGCGCCTTGCGTCGCAAGAGGGAGTTCACCCCCCAGGAGAAG
Source organism: Borostomias antarcticus (assembly GCF_949987555.1). NCBI lineage: Eukaryota > Metazoa > Chordata > Actinopteri > Stomiiformes > Stomiidae > Borostomias > Borostomias antarcticus. Next base: position 24,567,793 of record NC_140238.1, on the reverse strand, counting down.
AAGGACGACGGCTACTGGGACAAGCGCAAGAAGAACAACGAGGCGGCCAAGCGCTCGCGGGAGAAGCGCCGGGTGAATGACATGGTGCTGGAGAACCGGGTCATGGCGCTGCTGGAGGAGAACGCCCGCCTGCGGGCTGAGCTCCTGGCTCTCAAGTTCCGCTTCGGCCTGGTCAAAGACCCCTCCAGGGCCCCCGTCCTGCCTGTGGCCCCTGCGCCCGCCCCTCCGCAGCCCCAGGCCCCGCAATACTACCCCCCCAGTGCCCCCGTCATCCATTCCATCGGCCAGGCGGGGCAGTTCGCCGTCCGGGGCTCCAGTGACGGGGCCAGCGCCTCAGAGGACTCCGGCTTCTCCACCCCGGGGGGCTCCAGCGTGGGCAGCCCCATCTTCTTCGAGGACCGGCTGAGCGACCAGGGGAAAGTGTCCCCGCGCGGGGGGGAGGAGCTAGGCTACGAGCTGCGGCGCTCCCCCTCCCCCGCGCACTCCCCCAGGGACGCGTCCAGGGCGGCGGCGGGGAGGCTGGACTCAGGGGACGCCATGAAGAACCTGCCCCACAAACTTCGCTTCAAGATGGGCAGCGGGGAGTCCGGCGAGGCCTGGGGGGAGGGCAGCCGGCGCAGCCCCCCACAGCTGATGCACGCACAGCTAACACCCAGGCAGGACGGGCACACCGACATGGCCAGAGCCGAGGGGGCGGGGCTGGCAGGACGCTGGTCACATCAGCCGGGCGGGGAGGAGGCGAGGAGAGGCCGGCAGCAGCAGAGGGCGGAGTCTCCTCCGTACGGCGCCCCGGCAGGCTGCTTCGTCCAGGCTGGCTCCGCCCCTCCGGGTCACACAGAGTCCCCGTACCACGTGGAGAATCACGCGCTCAAGTCCCCGTACCAGACGGAGAACCACGTGCTGAAGTCCCCATACCACACGGAGAACCACGCGCTCAAGTCCCCGTACCAGACGGAGAACCACGCGCTGAAGTCCCCGTACCACACGGAGAACCACGCGCTCAAGTCCCCGTACCAGACGGAGAACCACGCGCTGAAGTCCCCGTACCACACGGAGAACCACGCGCTCAAGTCCCCGTACCAGACGGAGAACCAGGCGCTAAAGTCCCCGTACCAGACGGAGAACCAGGCGCTAAAGTCCCCGTACCAGACAGAGAACCACGCGCTCAAGTCCCCGTACCAGATGGAGAACCACACGCTCAAGTCCCCATACCAGACGGAGAACCACGCGCTCAAGTCCCAGCTCAGCTCCCTGAGCGAGGAGGTGGCCCAGCTCAAGAAGCTGTTCTCAGAACAGCTGCTGCCCAAAATCAACTGAGCCCCAGAACTGAGTCAATATGGACAGTGACTGGTCTCTGGACAGTCCTTAGAGAGAACTACGTGAAGAGGCATGATATCCAGGGCCTGAGCACCACGGTCTCTCTCTAACATTGAGACAGAGATATACTCTTCGCCCTGACCAGGAACTGTTGTCGTGCCCAAACTTCTCAATTCAATCAGTCTCCTATTTTTGTACTGTGTGGCTGTTTACCTTCGTCTCGGTGTTGTTTGTCAACTTGTTGTCTCTCAACGAGTGTGTGCCCTCTGTCACCCCAGGTCAGCGCAGAATGATATGTCACCACCCAGACAGTCACCATGTCCCTTATCAGACGGAGACCCTGGAGTGACCTGCTGAACTCACGTAAACAAACTCATGTAAACAAATTGGAATTCAACACAAGCTCTTTGTCAGACATGCTGTCGTAACGTATGGTGTTAGGGAGGTGATCCAGGCTTGGGTAGCAGGTGGTGGGTTAGTGATGGGTAGCGGGTGAGTTAGTCACCCCTCCATATCATCTGTAGGAGGTTTAGGGACAGACACTGTGCACACGCCATGTCACAACAGCACTGTGCTCAACATCAGAGACATGCGTCAGATACCGTGTTCTCCAACTACTGTGTTCTGTGTTTTAGTTTGATACCTCTTGTTACAATCATTCAAGCACTGTAAACTGTATTGAGTTGATGAAAATAATTGTTTGTTTTGTGTCTGTCTGTATCTACAGTATCTACATTTTTGTACTTGTCAATAAATCTTTAACAACATTTCGGATATTCCTTGCACTTGAATCAGGTTGTCCTCACAAAAGAGGATAAATTGTGCACATCAAGGAAGGGAATCCTGGCCAACCAGAGTTTACTGTAATACCAGCTTGACATATCGATCTCCGCACAAAGACCGCTTCATACCAGTCTTTAATACCAGCTTGACATATCGATTTCTACACAGAGACCGTTTCATATCAGCTGACATTCTTCTCTAGTCTAATTTTTTTTTTTACTTTTTAGAGAATTATGCCTTTGCATGTTCAGTTTTACACTTTCTCCTGTTGTACGTAAAATATTGCCATATAATGTTTTTATACTCAATATAAAACAATACAAATACCTGTATACAGTAACATTATTTTTTCCAAAAATATAGTAGCCTATACATCACAGCAAACACAACTTGATGTGCAATATGATTTGCACAGAACACACAATAGAACATAGGCCCATAGAGTAAAAAATAAAATGAAATAACAATAATTAGGCTACAACCTGTTTTAAGTTCCTTCTTCAGTCTATCCCACCACGCCGTAATACAGTAAACTCTCAGTTCTGCAGAAGATACAAATACAGTAAAATGCTCAAAATACCGGTACTATAGTACCAATACTGTAGATTACTGTATTGACAAAGTTCCCAAGGCGAGTAGATTTCTTACCTATTCTCATTTCTGAAAGTCCAATTGATGGATGCAAGTGAGAAGCGGCTAACTATGGCTAAGTGAAACCAGGCCAGGTCCAGCCTGGCTTATGTGCGTGGCTGGCTTGTTTCTGTTCAGGACTGGTAGGACGGAAGCTAGTCATGCCACTGAAATAGCTGTGAATTGAAATGACATGAAATAATGTCTGATAAATTAAGATAGGTCTTGTCTCCTGGACACATCAGTTCCAATGCTTCCAATGCTAATCCTGCACAATAAGAGCGGGATAGCCAGTTAGCTCATGAGCTCACAGCAACTAGCAGCAGCTTCCATAACATTAATGGTAGCGGTCAGTGGCTAAAGCAGTTACACTGATGATTCCTGTAACGTTAGCTATTTTGCTGCAATTGGTTCAACTTCTGTTTCTGGACAAAGGTAAGGGATAAACCCAGATAACACAAGGCTAGCGGACCTACAGCGGGTCCCCGATGGACAAGTTGGCGGACCTCCAGCGGAATATAACACAAGGCTAGCGGACCTACTTACAGCGGGTCCCCAATGGATGCTCCACCACCATTCCACTGGTAGTTAATTGTCTATATCCTAGGCCCATTGGCCGTGGGGTCCGTGGTGTGGTGGCAAGACTCTGCCCCCTCGCTTCAGAGTAGTTCGGGTGTAGTGCAGTTACTTCTGGGCAATCTCCATACACCCACTGGTGAAAACCGTGTGTCACTCAGCCGCTCCGAGGCTGAGTTGTGGAGTTCATGGCATGGATAGTGGCGTGGTGGCAAGACTCCGCCTGCTTGGGTCAGAGCTGATTGAGCGCAGTACAGTGACCTCTGGGCAATCTCCTTGCACCCACTGGCGAAGACCGTGGGTCTGTAGCCCACTCAGGGGCTGAGTTGTGGGATCCTTGGCATGGATAGTGGCGTGATGGCGAGACTCCGCCCCCTCAGGTCAAAGCTGGTCGTGGACAGTGTACCTCTCTCCGGCCCACTCACCTGCGCCCACCAGTGAAGACCCTGTGTCTCTAGCCCACTCGAGGGCTGAATTGTGGGGTCTGTGGCGTGGACAGTAGTCCGCCCCCTCGCGTCATATTGGGTCGGGGGCTGTGGACCCCTCTCTGGGCTACCCACCTGCCCCCATCGGTGAAGACAAGTGTGTCTCTAGCCCACTCAGGGGCCGAATTGTGGGGTCCGTGATGTGGTGGCGAGACTCCGCCCCCTCACGTCATATTGGGTCGGGGGCTGTGGACCCCTCTCTTTTTATTAACCTTTATTTAACCAGATAAGTCAGTTGAGAACCAATTCTCATTTGCAATGACGACCTGGCCAAGAGGCAGAACAGAAAGTCTATACATAAAACATAAGTAAAATACATAATAGATAATCAAACATAAGTGAGTAAACAACAAGGATCAGGTTTAAAAACATCACAACATCCCAAAATATACAATATTAAACAAAGTATAGAAGCCACATGGGTCAGTTTAAAAACATGACAACATTTCGGCAAAACTATGTGCTATAGACCAAGGAGGTTATTTCAAAAACAGGTACAGTGATCAGAGATTATGTCAAATAAAGAGTTGTTAAAGGAGGGTAATGAAATGAGGTGTGGAGTTTTAGTGACTTTTGTAACTCGTTCCAGTCGGTAGGGGCAGCAGACTGGAAAGAGTGACGGTCAAAGAAGGTGCAGACTTTGGGGATAACCAAGGTCATGAGTTTGCTGGAGCATAGAGTGTGCGTACTGGTGGAAATGTTCCGTAGTGAGCGGAGGTATGGTGGGGTACCCTCTGGGCTCTCTGGGCTACCCACCTGCCCCCACCGGTGAAGAACGTGTTTCTCTAGCCCTCTCAGGGGCTGATTTGTGGGGTCCGTGGCGTGGACAGTGGCATGGTGACAAGACTCCGCCCCCTCGCGTCATATTGGGTTGGGGGCTGTGGACCCCTCTATAAACCTTTTATACACATTATTTAACCTTTCAATTCTCTTCACTTACATAAACAGACAGTGAGTGTATGGTCTCTGAAATAATAAATAAATATAATATATAACTAACAGAAATACTTAAACAAATAAACTAAATAGTCTAACTCAAATACTCATTGAATTGCTGAAACTGAACCAGGAACAGTCTAAGCCTGTTGCTGCCATGGGTTGATGCCCACTGAACAAGGAACACAGTCTATCTAAGCCTGTTGCTGCCCTCCTGTGGCCAAAACGGTAAATTCTCTTGTGGTAGCAACTTAGAACTGCAGGTTCTGGGACCACTGCCTCTTGTGGTAGCAACATAGAACTGCAGGTCACAACGGGACCGGGCACATAGGGAGTAAGCCAGGGAGGGAACAAGCCCTCAAAAAAAGTTGAACTTCTCAAAACTTTAACTTTGTGTTCAAATGACACACACAGCCATCACCGCAGCCAGCATATGAGTAGACACTTCTAGCACCAATTGAACACTGGTGTACAAAATGGAAAACACTCAGAATGATACCTTTGCATGTTCATGCTGTAACACTTGCCCCTTTTGTAACATATTACAGTATAATGTTTTACGTATGGTAGACTCAAATATAAAACAACACACATATGCGGTAACAGAAAAAATATTTTATTCCACACTCAAAAGTAAAGACACAACAACAAAGAAAACAGTTAGGCCACATCCTGCCTTTGGTGCCTGTCTGGCCAAAGGACCTCATCGACATCGCAGGCAGTGTTCTCCCTGGCCAGGCAACGGGGGACAACAGTTAGGCCACATCCTGCCTTTGGTGCCTGTCTGGCCAAAGGACCTCATCGACATCGCAGGCAGTGTTCTCCCTGGCCAGGCAACGGGGGAAGTAGCGCCTGGAATGACCCATGAACCCTTGACAGGCCTCCTCCATGGCCTGGAGCAGTGGGACGCGTTGTTGTGGATTCCTCTCATACATCTTCCATCTCCACACAGAGAAGAACACCTTGATGGGGTTGAGGACAGGGGAGTATGGAGGGAGAAACACAACTGAAAAGTTTGGGTGGTCGGTGAACCAGTCTCGGACCACAGCAGCCCGGTGGAAACTCACGTTGTCCCAGAGGACACCTTAGTTGAGCTGCTGTGGCCCAAAGAACTGGTCTGGAGGAATGAGGTGATGGTGAAGAGTGGCCAGGAATGTCCGAAGAGCAGTATTTTAGGGCCTGAAGGTGGCATGGTGATGGAGGATGCCATGGTGATTCATGGCAGCACACATTATGAGTTTGAAGCCGCCTTGTCGATGTATATGAACTCGCGGCCGCTGAGCTGCACATCTAGCTCCAGAACTCTAAAATAATAAATATTCAGCATGACAGTGTCAGACATGGACCTGGATCG
>NC_140238.1:24544212-24556712 GCF_949987555.1 Borostomias antarcticus | reverse complement strand
GCTCAGGTGAGGTTGCTCAGGTGAGGTTGCTCAAGTGAGGTTGCTCAGGTGAGGTTGCTCAAGTGAGGTTGCTCAGGTGAGGTTGCTCAAGTGAGGTTGCTCAGGTGAGGTTGCTCAGGTGAGGTTGCTCAGGTGAGGTTGCTCAAGTGAGTGTCACACAGAGAACTTGGATGATACAGATCATTAAAGTCTACCTACTGACCAGGACCATGTCCCTATGCTGGAACGAATGGGTCATGTTGTTCATGGACCACGTTATGATGAGACCAGTCAACAGCTCTGCTGTGCTCTGATAACATGGTGCCATGTGATCACCACATCCCATAAAGAGTCTACTTCTAGAATCGCAGGCTGATTTCTAGGGTTGTAGTTCTGTCTTCTCCACCCTGAAGAAAACATATTGTTCAGTACCTACCTGGTGTGAGTGTTAGGTCTGGTGATGGTATATTCACTCTGAAGAGAACGTAGTGCTCAGGACCAAGGCCTGATCATGACAACTATCTCAAAACTGTGGCCATCAGCTACAGACCAAACAAACACACACACACACACACACACACCTATCCTAGTCTAGGCCCCTGTTGGAGTGGTTTGCATGTCACAATTTTACGGTCAAATGAAGTTCCTCCAGTTTGTATTCTGTATAATAGGCTACTTGTTGGTATACAGTTGTTTGACATGCAGTTCTGTTAAGAATACCACATGTAGCAGAGGTGGTTGGTTTACAATGTCACACATGTAGCAGAGGTTCATGTTTGGGCTTCTATGCAAAAGGTTTGGCAGTGTGAACCTCACCTGTGGAGCACGCACGCACACACACACACACACACATGCGCACACCCAACCACACGCACATCCACATACATACAAGCATGCTCGCACACTTAAACACACACACACACACACCAGATGGTCACCCAAATAATGATATTGTTATGTGAGCTTCATGCCTGACATGGACAAGGTGCTTGTTGACATTAGGTCAGCTGAGACCTGCTGCATATGGGTTTATTCATTACGAGATAAACATTACATAAAGGCATGCTTGGAAAGCTGCACACACCCCATATCTGGTGCAATATTCAGAGGCTCTCTTTCTTCCCAATAACACCAGCTGTGGATAAAACGGGTTCCTTTTATATCTCCTGCTCAAGGCTTGTTTCTAAAAATGACTCCACGGCCGCTGCTGTTTTCCGCGGCTATATAATTCCATCTCTCCTTCTTTCTAGTCTAGTAACCTGATTATGGACGTCTTCGCTCTATATCTGAACGAGCTGGCATTGTGCCCAATCCCTCCTCTCCCCTGGCCTTTCCTCCTGGCCTCTCCCCCCAACGGCCCGGAGGAGGAGGAGGAAGGGAGGCGGCAGATACGGAGCGAGAAACAAAACGTGACTAGGCAGCCAAAGCGTCCTGTTATGCAACTACTGACCTACTAACATAGATTCAGAGACATTGGGAGAGAGGGGGAAACTGGAGCAAGCCACCAACATAACATGCGGAGCAGGTTCACAATCAGCGACACTGTATTCAAGCTCTCGTACTAGCACTTCTCTCCTAGCTCGTATTGAACGTGAGGAACGCTCGCACATTTATAGGAATTCGATAGACAACGTCGTAGGAAAGGATTTGTTGAATAGAAACGTGGCAACGTTACGAACTGTGGATTTTTATTCTAAACGCAAAAGGGGTAAGTTTTTATTTCAAATTATTTGCAGATATGACTTAAATAAATAAATACTTTAAACAATACAAGTTAAACAATACATTTACAAAGCAATTTAACTTATTGATCATTGAATAATCCAGTTATATTTTAGAAGGCTACAATTAATTTTCTTGCACGTTCCAATGCGCACGTAGCCTACACTTTGTAGTTACATGATCTATTTTGGCTACTACGAGGTGTTTCATTGTTAGAGATGGACCTTGAACTGCACGCGTTTTCTCAATGTCAAGGCGAGGCTTTTCTCACGTCTGCTGTGGTATTTGTCAGGGTGAGGTAGTGAATGGGTCCTAGAATTCCTTTAGAAACAGACGCGGGGTAGGGGGTTGCAGGGACCACCGGGAAGGTGGAACAAATGTTATTTGGATCTGGCCCATTTGGAGTGGTACAGGGCGGTCAGTTTCCCCATCTCTCTCATGTTTTGATTAACATTGACAACCACTTGACACAAGGGTCAATAGGCTAGGAATGGCTAACACTGATAGGACTAATAGCGTCCTCAATTCAACTAGGCTCATTCTTGAGCATTTCATAAAACAATGAATTTTGCAAACTAGCGCATCGTATATTGATAATAAATGATTACAGCTAGGCCTATAGAAGGTATCGGTTAATAGAAAAGAGGATATCGTTTCTCTTTGGGTTAGTAGTTTCACACAGACAACTGTTAAAATTCCGCCTTGGGTCTGAGGACACACTTTTGGCCGTCACGTGTAGCGGTTAACGCGTGTTTAGTTGAGCCACCGTAACGCTTTCATGGCACAGACCGTGTAGCACCGCTGTAACACTGCAACTATGATCTAATGGAAAATAAGACATAATCGTGATTAAAAGAAAATACCTGTCGGCGTGTATGAGGAGATAATGATCTCAGCCTAATCTGTTATATTCTGGGTTAACTGAGTAGCCTAGTGTCAAATAGAAGTGTCAAATGCAGGACTGTAGGCTGCACACACTTGTAATAAATGTGATACCAGATGAAATAGCCTCGAATGACTTGCCCGGAGGATCTACTTAAAGCAATAAGACAATTTGTTTAAGTCAACAACATCTAGGCTACTGTGACTGCCTATTTATAATCATGAACATCTACAAGCCTATAACCTATGTGTGTGTATGCCTGTTTATAATCTCATTCTTCTATCATTTCTGATAAATATAATGAAGAATTGTCAAACAAACAAACAAACAAAAAACGGTCTAAAATGGCTGCAGCTGAAAATGGTCTATAGGCCTAGTAGACTATCTTTTCTATAAGGGTATATGGTTCAATAGGCATACTTTGCAGTGACTCACTGAATGATAATTAATAGGCTACAAAAGAAGGGGTTTCTTAGTGTTGCTGTTGGATATTCATAACTTCAGCTAGACCCAGCTCTGTACACGTGCGTCTCATGTCCTTTGTGGATCAGAACGCTAATGCCCATATAGGCCTAACTGCACGTGGCGCGTGTATTGTGGTAGGCGCGTCCTGGTCACCGGTAACCTCCAACAGATGATCACTGCGCTCCAGCGGTAGCATATACACGGGATTATGCTGTGTATTCTGTCGCAATATTCATTCACTAAAATCCAGTACATTTTATGTATCTACAGGTATCGCGGGGAATATGCTTTCACCACTATCAGCTAGCTGCTGCATTGCGCATAGGCCTAATGGAGATACTATTGCTCGCGTTCCATTTACGGCAACTAAAAATAACCAAGGTGAAAACTCTAGAGGTTATTGAGGTTGCATAAGAAATTAATGAAACAATTCAAACGTGTAAGAGAGGGTAGATGATGCAAACAGCGGAAACCCGGTCTGTAGCGCGCGCTGCCAGTCGGCTGGCGCATGCCCAGCTCCCGCTGCCAGCTCTGAATGTAGGTCACATTAGTCATGAGCGATGTGGCGCAGAATGAAAACCTACCAAAATAAACACTCAGGACGCCATAACAAAGAAACAACTCATTCATGCAGAATAGAAACGCAGATTGGCAGATAGCCTATCCCGTAAACGCACTCAGTGTATACAAAGATTTTGAGTTCCACCATACTTTTTAACACACATGTAAATGAAAAACATATTTTTCGGAGCTTTTTTGCTCCCTACGCGTCCCTTCGTGCCACACCCATGTTCAGTGAATTCCATGCATCTCGCATGTTTAGGCATATTGCAGATCAATAACATATGGCCTTAAAGTAGCCTATACTTTCAGTAGGCATCCACAGCTGTGTAAACTGGAGAGTGCCAGAGAGTGACTGGACAGTCACAGTCTCAGGGATTTCCAGGTCAATAGTGATAGAGCTGATCTGTTCTTTTTTGCCCCTTGACTTTCTTTAGGCTTCCTGGCACATGTAATAATCAAGATGGAGGACTGGCTTTGTAATGTTTCAGTTGTGGCTTAGAGTCAGGGAGAGGGGGGGCGAGAGAGAGCGAGGGAGAGAGAGACAGGGAGAGAGAGAGAGAGAGAGAGAGAGACAAGGAGGGAGAGAGGTAGAGAGAGAGGGGGGAGGGGGGATTACAGCATTAGTAGGCCAAGGGAGCACACGTGATTGTGGAAACACATGGACTGGGTCACTGTCCTTTTTTCCCCCTTGTTCAGAGGAACAGGTTGATGTGTTTATGGAACAAGGAGTTGCCCCTGGAAGCCCTCCCCCCCACCCCCCTGGCTGACTGACTGTTTGGCCAGATTCTTATTGCTCTTTCTTGGGAAGATAAACACAGACTTGGAATCCAGAGGAAAAGAGGCCAGCTTTGTCCACGTGCCATTCATTTCCCAGTGGGCCTCGTCTCAGCCCTGTCTGAAATAGAGCACCCCCCCCACCACCATCACCACCTTTATTTTAGACCTGCTTCCATTACTCCAAAGGCTCAACAAAAACATGTGCAGCTTTTGAACTCCATCTCAAGTTTCCCAGCTTCACCAGGTTTTGCCTAGTGTGTTTCTGGAGCTGGTGGTTTCAGTGCAACTCACTTTCTGTACAGCGTTCGTGCATCAGGTCACATTCTGCTACCGAGGCATATAGCGATGGCATGAAGAGTTTGTGGTGCACATTTTAGTCTGTCAATATTAAAACAAAGTTAAAAGGAGACCAAGGAGTAGAAGACTTCAGGCCGCAGTGAGATGTATAATTAAACTTGTATAAAGTGTGAAGACTGGTAGATAGTTTATTATGGCTCACCACGTGTTAGAGTTCAAATCAATCAATCAATCAAAGCTTTATTTGTATAGCATTTCATACCCAGAGGCAACACAATGCGCTTTACAGAGAACAAGGGAGGTGGGTATACGACTCACTCTCTACATATTCCAGAGGGAAGCAAATCACCCGGGGGCCAGTTAATTTCCATAAGTAGAGAGACTTTCCAGCAGGAGTGGTAGAGTGACAGGGCATCTCTGAGGAGTTAGAGGACTGACAGGGCAACTCTGAAGTAGGCCTAGTCTCTCTCCAGACTCAAATATTACATTGAATCGCTGCGCTCCGCATGCTAAATAAAAGTCTGTGCCACTTCGCCGCCCAAGCTGGTGTTCAGAGGGCGTGTCTAGGGGATCAAAATGAAAAGAGTAGCAGCAAATGAGAGACGCTAGCCCAGGTTAGATGGGCGGGGCCAGGTTGGGTGGGAGCTCTCTTGGGTCTGGCGTTGAGACTAGCTCTGAGTAGTTAGACGAGTGGTAGTGTGACAGGGCAGCTCTTAGTAGCTAGTCTGCCCTCTGAATGTGACAAGCTCTCAGTCTGAGTTCTTCAGTATTCAGACACACAAGAGCGCTCTAATGGTGGACCACTACTCACATCCATAAGCAACAACGTGTGATTCCGTATTTCATATACCCTTCATGAAGATGGTGGCTTTGAGCCTCAGTCGTGATTTATGTGATTCGTAGGCTACTCCTCCACAGCCACTAATTCTTTCACTCATATACACATGCGCTATTCCTGTGGTGTGCGAGTAAGGCAGACATTCATATACACACACTATTCCTGTGGTGCGTGAGTAAGGCAGACATGCAGTGGGGCATTAATTGACTCCACAGCTCCATTCACGTAAGCATCGCCCCCCCCAGCCAGAGAGAGCTGGCATCGGCAGGGACGCCAGTCCCCTTTCTTTTGTTCTGCTGGGTTTTGCTGTCGGTCAGAAGTCAACCGCTCGCTACCGAGACAGACTGCTTGTTTGACGAGGAGGGATTGATGTGATTGGCTGTTTGACGAGGAGGGATTGATATGATTGGCTGGCCGCCCATCTGTTTTCTCTTTATTGTTGCCATGGGTGACATATTGTCACCGCTGGCAATCGTCACCATTTTTCCTTCACCGTCTGATCTCACTCTCACCCTCCTTTGTCTCTCTCTGCCTCTCTCTGCCTCTCTCTCTCTGTCTCTCTCTCTGTCTGTCTCTGCCTCTCTCTGTCTCTCTCTCTCTGTCTCTCTCTGTCTCTCTCTCTGTCTGTCTCTGCCTCTCTCTGTCTCTCTCTCTCTGTCTCTCTCTGTCTCTCTGTCTCTGTCTCTCTCTGTCTCTCCCTGCATCACCTCCCAGTTCCACTGACCTATATTCCAGTAGCTTGTTTGCACTTGCTCAGATGCTCCCTGGTTTCTGGGTCAGCGGGACACAGCGGGGGACTACCCCCCCCCCCCCCCCCCCCCTCTCACCTCTCTGTCTCTCTGTCTCTCTCTCTGTAAGCCTCTCCCCTCATTCTCTCTCCTCCCTGCAAGCCGATAGCTCCGTGGGTGACCTCAGAGTTTACAGTAGCAGGACATGAGCCCAGACCATCTCTCTTCATCTGGTTCAGTCGCAATCTCAAAATGAATGATTTAGACTCTTTGATAGGAAATGCCTTAAGCAGCATACAATACTGTACATTGAAGGCTTTTCACTGTTTTTAGGGATGTATAAACACAGGGCATTTGTCAGATTGGCATTTGTCATATTTCAAGACCCGAATGTCCTGTTGAAATACATCAAATCTGGGCACTGATGTGAGCTATGTGGTACAGTCTCCGGTTACGTAATCTGGCCCCAAACTCTGGGGTGAGGGGAATATAACCACCAGATCTGGAGACCAACCAGAATGTCTAAACAAATTAACCCAGAAATACTTATTTTGAGTAACCTATAGGCCCACGTAGTACTGCTGGATGGTCGTACAGGCTTCTGTGAATGTATACAGTAATAGCATAATGGAATATTCTCATCATTACTTATTACATTGTAATTACCTTATTGATCTGTTAACAGCGCTGTAATGAAGGATACAATGAATTCAGTCTCACATCCATGTAGTTAGGCTATATGAGAATTAATTTGGCAACTGATGGAAGAAACGTATGGAAAGCAAACTCTCTAATGTTGGAGTTAATGCTTTTCCCTTTAGTAGGGTGTGGCCCAGATACACACCTGTTCAGCTCATTTCTGGAGCTCCCTGCTGTGTCTAAGCCACCAGACCTCCGGGAGACTGGCTGACTGACCACCCTGGTGCTTCACACCACTTAGAGGGTGCCTCCCGCGTCCACATTCTTCTGTCCCCTCCCCCACTCCCCCTCCAAAGACTTGACCTATATTCATCAGTGCCCACCCCCTCTAAGGCCCCATCCTCCAGACCCGAGTTGTTTTTAAACAAGGGGATTTCAAGACATGTGGCCTTCTTGCACATGGTGCAAGCCTGGCTCTAAACCAGCTGTTTAGTTCTGAGTGTTGCTGTACTGTTTAGCTGTTCTGGAGTCTTTACTCCTGAGCCAGAATTCTAGAAGAGACTGGGGGAACACTCCAGCCTTGCACCTGGATGTCTCACTGTTGGATTTGAAAATAAATATGTCTCCTAGACTCCCCAGGCCAGCCAGGGAGCCACGAACTAAGCCAATAACTGCTTTGTTTTTACAGCCTTCAGAGGTCCTTTCATTCCATGTGTTAGAATGATGTAATTATAGTCGTGTTTCAGAGTTGACATGAAAAACATGTGTAGTTCCACTCAGACAGCCAGACACGGAGAGATGCTTACTGCTGTCTGGACGGCTGCTCTGATCCAGACGAGTCGAGTCATGTCAAATATGAAAAATTTAGATGTTTTCACAGAAAGGAAATAGAATAGAGATCATCTCATTCGTCAACAACAGCCTCGCTTGGCCCTGAAGAGAATTAACTCAGTGCCTCCAGGAAGTGACATCACACAGGTCTACATCAGGATGCAGGGCCAGGACAGGGTCATGAGTCACAGACAAAGCAGATCAATAGCAAGGTCAGAGGTCAGACAGCCTTGACGAGGGTCTAGAGGCTGTTTATTGGTTGCCAGGGTTAACAGCTTCGCCAAAGCCAGACAAGCCAAAAATAGATTAAAACATTAGGATCGGAGAAGCGGCAAATAAATAATAATTAAAAAATCCTGTCTCTGTCTTTTCTCTGGCCATAAGGCACACATTTCACAAATAACTGCACATTTCTACAACATAGGTGACCCAAATTCAATTGTCCTTTAGATTCCCAACGGCAAAATATTCCTTTAACAATGTACCAAATAGATATTATTCACACCCAAATCTGAATGTGCAGCAGTCCACATGGATTAACAGATCTGTTTTTCTTCTTTCTCTTTGTCTCCTCTGCCTTTCATCTCAGAAGCGAGTGAAGGAGGAGAGCGAGGCCACGCCCCCCTCCCCGAGTGACTGACACGGAGGTAGACAGACTGACCTACATCCTGCTACACGCCTGCAGCGCCAGGACACGGCTTCATCACTGCACACACGAAAAACAAACAAAGCCAAGCCCATCGCATTCTCCACACGCCAGGAATCTCGAGCATTGGCAGGGGCTTCTCTGCTGAAAAAACGGCTCTGACCTATTTTTATCTGTAAGAACACTGAAGAGCCCTGATCTTGACGGCAGGCAGGACGCTGACCGAGGGCTGTTTGTTGTTTGTTTGCTGTTGTTGACTCTCCTGCTGGATAAATGAGGGGGATAAACGCACGGTTTCACCTGTTCTTGATCTTCTTGGCTAATTTTGACACATGAGCCGTCAGTTCGTCGACCGACATCGAAGACTTTGACACAACCAATGAGGTTCCACCCTGAAGAAGCTCAGGTACTGAGAAAGTGTTTTGCTGACCCTGCAACATAGGACTGCTTTAAGACTGAGAGCGTGGAAGACAAAGTTACCGACCTATTTTCCTCATCGACCCCCTTCTTCCCCTGGGCCTACCGCCGTTCCATTCCCCGGCAAGATTCCAAACTGGCTGGCGTCAGACAACGATGGACAGCCTGAGTTCACACCTGCAATCGTTAAACCAAAGCTCAGAGAGTAACCTGGACAACCTCGACGCATTCTCCAACTACGAGGAGTCTCTGCCTTCTCCTCAGGGATCCCCCACCCGCCAGGGACGATCGTCCAAACCCAAGGCCGCCATGAGCTGCAGACGCAAGCGGGAGTTCATCTCCGACGAGAAGAAAGATGCTTCTTACTGGGAGAAACGCCGCAAGAACAACGAGGCGGCAAAGCGCTCGCGGGAGAAGCGCCGCCTGAACGACATGGTTCTGGAGAACCGGGTCCTGGCGCTGAACGACGAGAACATGCGCCTGAAGACCGAGCTGCTGCAGATCAAGCTCCGCTTCGGCCTCATAAGCACCGCCTCCTATATGGAGAAGAGCCAGCTGATTAGTGGAGGCAACAGCGGGGGCAACGGAGGCTCCGCCTCCAGCCATTATTATTCCAGCGGCTACTCCAGCGGCTCGCAGGTGCTGATGAACTCTGATTCGTCGGAGGCGGAGCAGTCAGGCCGGGGGGAGGAGCATGGCCAGCTGTCTGTCAAGTACTCCCCGCGCGGGTCCCTGTCCGACATGTCGGACGACTCGTCAAGAGACAGCCCTGAGCCAATGGGCTACGAGATCAAGCAGGAAGGAGGCGGGCTGGACATGGAGATCGGAGGCGGGGCCACGACACAGATGATGTTCCACGTCCCGTTCCGTGGAGGCGGCAGTGGGCTAGACTCCACCCACCACCAGCAGTCCCAGGAGATGGAGTCTGCCTATCACAGCCAGCCCCAGCTCCAGCACGCCCACCAGCACCAGCGCCAGGAGCCAATCACCAGCCAGCCCGCCCCTGCTCCCCAGAGGAGCGTGATCCTGTACCGCTCCAGCAGTGGCTCCTACCCTGTGGAGAGTCAGGCCCAGAACCTGAACCAGGCTCAGATCCAGACCCAGGCCCAAACCCTGGCCCAGAACCAGAACCAGAACCAGGCCCACTTGGCCCAGTCCCAGCACAAAGAGGGGTTCAGTGAGAGCTGTGAGACCCTGGCAGAGGTCACCAAGCAACTGGAGAGGAAGACATTAGACTCCCCTCCATATGAGTACTCAGACGTTCAGAGAGAGAGCGAGGTGTACTCACTTAACCAGCAGCAGAATGACCACCACCAGAGAACCAGCACTCACGCTCCGCAACTCCGACACGAGGAGAGCGGCCAGTCCCACCTGTACCCCCACCACCAGCACCCCTACCTCAGTCCCCAGCACCAGGAACCCCCCGTCCTCATCTACGAGGGGGCTCCCGGGAGCAAGGCCTACTACCAGGGCCTCTCCTCCTCCTCCACCTCCAACAAGGACACCTCCTCCAGCGACGGAGACCCGCGCAGCTCCGACAAGGAGGCCTCCACGGACGACGAGTCCCCGCCCCCCTCTTCCTCCTCCTCTGAGGCGGGGAGCTACCACCAGCACCTCCCTGAGGCCTCCCCGCCGGCCTCCTCCTCCGCCCAGGGCCTCTGCACCCCGGGCCACACCCAGGATGCCCAGGGGGAGGTGAAGGGAACGGCGCTGCCCCACAAACTCAGACTGAAACACAGAGCCATGAGCACCGGCTCCGGGCAGGAGTCTCCCACCACCCCTCCCACCTCCCTCCCAGGGCTGCCCCAGCACCCCTACCTGGCCCTCCCCCAGCAGCACAGCGGCCGGGATGGAGAGGGAGAGGCGGCGCCGGGCCCTGGCGGCCCCTGGAGGCAGGGACACCCCCCCGTCGACGCCTCCAGGAAGGAGGGAGGGAAGAAGGACACCGGCGGACGCAGGGCCAGGAGGCGAGACGAGAGAGCGCCGCAGGAGGCGGCCGCCGACGACTTCTGAAGCCTCTCGCAAAGCGCCGGCGTCTCCGATGCCTTACAAAAACTCTTTCGTCATTCTCTTCTGAAACTGAAGCCGCTGTCACCCCTTCTTCATCCCGATCACCCTCCCCCTCAGCCCTCCTTCAAGCCCAGGGGGACCAGAGAGCTGGACTTTACCAAACCCCCTCCAACATTGAGCTGGACTTGTTGACATGTATAATCATAAATGTAAATAATGTACAGATGTGTTTTTTGTCATTTTCTCTGCATCCTCTCCATAACGACAGAAGCACTTTTGTTTTTTATAAAGGAGAGGAGGAATAGAGCTCTTGGTCAGTTTTCACACCCACGTACAGATGATCATATTTGTACTGTCAGCGCCACAGACTGAAAGACTTGTTTTAGTATCAGACAAACAAACACAGCAATCCACCCTCAGGTGAGATACAACAACATTCTGGGAACATTCCCTTGACCAAAGAGCCAGCACTACAAGACACAATGAGTTCCATCCCTCCTGCTCCGTACCCTACCTCTACCCTACCCCTCCTCCGTACCCTACCTCCACCCTACCCCTCCTACATACCCTACCTCTACCCTACCCCTCCTCCATACCCAACCTCTACCCTACCCCTACCCCTCCTCCATACCCTACCTCTACCCTACCCCTACCCCTCCTCCATACCCTACCTCTACCCTACCCCTACCCCTCCTCCATACCCTACCTCTACCCTACCCCTACCCCTCCTCCATACCCTACCTCTACCCTACCCCTACCCCTCCTCCATACCCTACCTCTACCCTACCCCTCCTCCATACCCTACCTCTACCATACCCCTCCTCCATACCCTACCTCTACCCTACCCCTAACCTTCCTCCATACCCTACCTCTACCCTACCCCTACCCCTCCTCCATACCCTACCTCTACCCTACCCCTCCTCCATACCCTACCTCTACCCTACCCCTCCTCCATACCCTACCTCTACCCTACCCCTACCCCTCCTCCATACCCTACCTCTACCCTACCCCTAACCTTCCTCCATACCCTACCTCTACCCTACCCCTACCCCTCCTCCATACCCTACCTCTACCATACCCCTCCTCCATACCCTACCTCTACCCTACCCCTAACCTTCCTCCATACCCTACCTCTACCCTACCCCTACCCCTCCTCCATACCCTACCTCTACCCTACCCCTCCTCCATACCCTACCTCTACCCTACCCCTCCTCCATACCCTACCTCTACCCTACCCCTAACCTTCCTCCATACCCTACCTCTACCCTACCCCTAACCTTCCTCCATACCCTACCTCTACCCTACCCCTAACCCTCCTCCATACCCTATCTCTACCAACCTGTATCCCCATGACCATCTTCTAGGGTCTCACAGCCCTGACCATCACCTTCCTTTTTCAAAGCACTTGGTTTGTTTATTACTGTGATATATGAATATACATATCTTATATGAACATATATTTTGTGAAGAAAAACATCTGAAAAACATGTTTAAAAAAAAATGTGTGGAAGTGATAAAAGTCAAAGAGAGGATGTGGAGGAGGAGGATGTTTTTGTCAGAATTACTGTACAGTCACACCATGTCTACTGTTCCCGCCAGATGAAAACGGACCTTAGAGAACAAGCTGGACCTAAGGCTGAAGGAGGCTGACAGCACTTGGTCCACTGTCTGACCCCCCCCCCCATGTCCCCTTACTGCAGACAA
>NC_140238.1:24526712-24539212 GCF_949987555.1 Borostomias antarcticus | reverse complement strand
CCTCTTGTCTCCTTCCTCTCCTCCTGTCTCCTCTCCTCACCTCCTATCTTATCTCCTCACCTCCTGTCTCCTCTCCTCACCTCCTGTCTCCTCTCCTCACCTCCTATCTTATCTCCTCACCTCCTGTATCCTCTTCTCCTGTCCAATTTCATCCCGTTTTCTTAGCTCTGAAATCTGAGGAAAGGTCGCTTCATAATGATTTCATAGTGGCGTTTCAAATTGCCACTTCAGCTAAATTACAGTTTTGTAGCAGCAGTTTTTGGTGCTCGTTGGAGGGAGGATGAAGGCATATTTTTCTATCCATTTATCTTTGAGTATCTATCTATCTATCTATCTATCTATCTATCTATCTATCTATCTATCTATCTATCTATCTATCTATCTATCTATCTATCTATCTATCTATCTATCTATCTATCTATCAGCCTGGAAGCCAGACTTACACACAAAAATATGTTTTTGCAATATACTCTGGACTTCCAGCTGCCCAGAATGATGTCCAGAAATTACAAAATAACATGTCAATCAGGGACTGCATTTTAACTGCTGTTCTGCCCCCCCAGGGAGAACGCAGCCCCTGATTGGTTCCTGTAGTTGATGTGTGAAAATGAAATACAGGCCGCTGCTGGCAAAACAGTCTCTTGAAGCAAGAACTGGTAACGTTAACGTTAGTAGAATAAACACAGCAGTATTGCAGAAATAGACTCAATAACAACAATTAAAGAAGAGTTTCTCGGAAGAAAAGACGTTTTCGCCATTCTTCTGACTGGACTTAAAACGTTTTGTTATGCTGGCTGAAGGAGTACTAAAAGCAAGTACAGTACTTCCGCCCTCTGAAATCCTTCTGTGCGGCTGGGAGTCTAGACTGCATCGTAAAAATCACGTTTTTTTTTGTTGCAAGGAAGTCTAGCTTCCAGCCCCCCTGCCCCACACACACCTTCTGTGAAACGCATTGTGTTGCCTCTGTGTATGAAATAGGCTATCTAAATAAAGTTTGATTGATTGATGTGCTTATTATATTTACTAGCCTTCTACTAACGGTTTCTTCTAACCACTGCTCACCAGGGAACCTGGGATGATCCCTACCAGGATTCACAGTCACCAACTGATCCCAACCACGATTCACAGTCATCAACCGCCGGCAGGTTCAACCATGCAAATCAGCCACACACACACACACACACACACACACACACACACACACAAACGTCGCCGTTGACATGACCTCATTTTTCTCTGTTCATGACCCACATGAAGCAGCCCCTTGCAGTCTACGACTCTGGCACTACTGTTGGAAAGCATCACTATCAAATAAACACACGGTCCAAACACATATATCTGTTTACAAAACTGGATTGGAAACTAGGTTACAGGAGTCATGGTGTAATGTCCTGGCATTGACTGCCTCTGGGCATGGAGTCAAGAATACAGTGGGAAACAGGAATGAAATGTGTGAGGCTGGGGAACAGCACCCACACCCCTCCCCACCCTGGGCAGAGAGAGGGAAGAGAGGGATAGAGAGAGAGGAAGAGGGAGGGGCCGGGGGGGTTGTGTGTACAGTACCTACAGTATCAAATGTTCTCTCAGAGCAGTTGTGCAACAGCCTGAAACTGGTCCAAAGCGGTTGGCTGGGGTGAATAGAGCTGTGCCAGGGGCAGGGAGTGGCCTGACAGTGGGCCCATATGGGTCTCCTCCCTCCTGGCAGATCTGCATGACTCCCTCCCTGCCTGTCTGCCTCACCCTACCACACTGCCCCCCCCCTCCTCCCTCCCTCCCTCCCTCCCTACCTGCCTGTCTGCCTCACCCTACCCACACTGCCCCCCTCCTCCCTCCCTCCCTCCCTACCTGCCTGCTTCTTAATGGCTCCCCCTCCCTCCATCCCTCCCTCCCTCCCTCCCTCCCTCCCTCTCTCCCTTCCTGGCTGCCTCCCTCCCTCCCTCTCTCCCTTCCTAGCTGCCTCCCTCCCTCTCTCCCTTCCTGGCTGCTTCCCTCTTTCAGTCCCTCTTCTCGCTCCGCAACCCTGACTAACCCTAACGCTGCAGCCCTGACCTCCTAGGCTGGTACGACCATCCCGTTCTCGCGAGCTCAAATTCTCTTTCACTAATGCAGAACGGTCTGGCCTTCGCCTCCTCCAGAGCGATTATGCCAAAATCCAGACCATACCGGGCCAATCAGAGACTGCGTTTTAACTGCTGTCCCGCCCCACAGTGGAAAGCAGCCCCTGATTGGTTCGTGTCCCTGCCGCTCGCTAAACAAACATGGCGGCTCCCGAAGCAACGAGTGTTAACGTTAGAAGAATAAACACAGCTATAAGTGCATTTATTGCAGAAATAGACTTAATCACAACACTTAAACAAGAACAAGAGTATGCACTAGCGGAGTTTCTCGGTGGAAAATAATTGCCGTTCATCCGACTGGATTTGCTGAACGCTCATTGGCTGAAGGTGTTTGTCTGTCAAGGCAAGTACCCCCTCCCACATAATCGTTCTCTATGGGGCGAAGGCCAGACCGATATTGCGGAGCGAAGCAGTGAGCTCGCTAGATCGGGATGGTCATACCAGGCTACTGACCTCCATGCAGTGCACCACCCCAGACCAGTGGGTTCACTTATACAGTACAGCAGGTGTAGAGAGGGAGGGAGAGAAGGGGGTGGTGGGGGTGTAGTCCACGGTGTGATCATACTCTAGAGGTAGATATGAGGAAAACGCAGGTGACCTTCCATTAATGGACAGGCTGGCTTCCGTCCAGTTGACTGACAAGGCCAGCGTAGGATTACTCATTACGCAGTGTGTGTGTGTGTATGTGTGTCTGTGGGTATGTGGGTAGCTGGATGGGCATTTTGTTCACACCATAGCTCGAAAACAAATAACCAAACTTTCTAATGTCACAGACGCCGTCACTTTCGTTGCACAGCTCTGATTGGATAGCTAGATAGAAGGCACATTTGTTGCCATGGATATGCTTTGGCTTCCTTGTTTTGTTTTTTTCGATTAGTGGACCTAAAATAATTAAAGTGCATTTCTTGGTCCATCTTTCGCATCTGTCGAATATGCAGGTACTCCCCTTGAATTTCTCTTGTTCTGTTGAGTGGATGCACCAACCAACTTCTCTTTCTTTTCCTCCTCTATAATCACCGGCACCAGTACAGCGGCCATCATTCGCGCAATGTAAACATGTAATCTATCCAGGACGTTAAACAGGAAACCCCCTCTATATGACTTAACGGACTATGACGACCAACTACGGGGGAATACTATTTTGCATTGGAAAGTGCAGTGAAAAAAAGCAAAGCAAGTAAAGTTGAATCAAGTTGACCCAGTACCATGCTATGGAAAAACGCCATATAAGACGTAAGTTGGCATCTCGCCCAAGTGCAGTCTAGTTTCTAATATTGCCAGCACAGAGATCTGTAGCAGGGCCGAACTATTAGTCTCTGCTGGGATACCGCTCTCTCTCCTCTCTCTCTCCCACTCTTGATTATGTAACCACAGCTCTTGATGAGAAAGTAGGTCAAAACTTATCAGAGAGAGAGAGAGAGAATATGGGAGAATGAGGGTGAGGGATAGACAACCTACTAGCCAAAACTCTTCCTGTGGAAGATTCAGACTAAGATTCAGATCAGTTTGTTGCCATGGCCGACCGAAAGTCCTTCTCCATGGTTTCTCCAAACTCCTCCCACACCCACTACTTTGCCTTAGTCACGGCCGAGGCCGCAATCCTCCGGGACCGTTGATACCCTGCAACTGCCTCTGGAGTCTCCCGGGCTAACATGTGAGGCAGACACCTTCTCGTGGTGCCCCCCGTCAGTAGCTGCGATTAACCACCGTACGCAAAGCAAAGAATGCCAACTGAGGGCCACCACCTGGGCTGGTGTTCGGCTGCCACAGGCAGGGAGAGCAGCCGGCGGAGCTTGCTGGCAGCCGGCTCCCAACCCAGAATTCTGCAGCTGAACTCCGAAGGGCTCACCCCCAGTAAAATCGACGTCATTGAGCACCTGGCCTGCACCACCAAGGGCCTCGTCATCCTCCTCCAGGAGACCCACTGCGTAACAGCAGATAAGCTAGTTCTTCCAAATTTTGCTCTAGCTGGGTCTACCCTAAGCAGGATGCATGACCTCACTACGTTCGTCCATCAAAGGTTGAACTGGACTCTCGTCGACCAATCCCTGACTGGCTCGGAGATTGAGTGGTTGTGCGTGGAAGTTGGCGGCTTTAAAATCGTCAACGTCTACAAGCCACCACCCTCGCGAATCACACCAGTGCATCTCCCAGTCTTCTCTCACCCCTGCCTCTATGCTGGCGACTTCAACTGCCAGCAAGAGGACTGGGGGTACAGCACCAATACATCCGACAGAGAATAACTGGCTGCTTGGGCAGCTATCAACACCTGGCCCTGTTGTACGATCCAAAGGGCGCAGCCAGCTTTGTCTCAGGTCGCTGGAAAAATGGGACAAATCCTGGCATTCGAATCCAAAACTTGGCATTCGCGAGCGTCGGCGTTGATAACCGTTTCCCTGATAGAAGCGTGCTAGGAAAGTTCCCGCAAAGACTGCAAATCGTCACGTCTCGTGGCAAAAGAGGTGTCTGACCTCTGGAAGGCCACAACTCCTAGCGGCTGTAATATCGCTGCTGCCCTCCAGCATGTAAAGCCAGGGAAAGCTCCGGGGCCTGATTCTATCTGCCCGGAGCTTATACTCCATGCCGTGCCTGCCTTGAAGTCCTGGTTAAGAACGTTCCTCTCTTCCTGCTTGTGCCAACTCAAGATCCCCAAAATCTGTAGAAGAGCCCTAGTTGTTGCGATCCCTAAGCAAAACAAGCCGGAAGGGGACCCCAAGAGTTACCGCCCCATCTCTCTGTTATGTATCCCCTTCAACATCCTCGAGCATCTCATCTACGCCCGCGTTGAACCAATTATCCAATCAGGACAGGCACATGGTCAGGATGATCATGGAGCTTGTCCGAAACCGCAGCTTCACCCTCACCACCAGTAGTGGACAGCGAAGCAGGTTGCAACACCCCAAGGATCTGTCCTGGCCCCGCTCCTTTATAACATCTACACCAATGACCTGCCGACCACAGTCTCCAGGAAGTATGCCTATGCAAACGACCTTGTGCTGGTGTACTCAGCTGGAGACTGGCGGGCTGTGGAGGAGACACTGAGCCAGGACATGGCAAAGACAGAGGCAAAGACGGTGTCGGCGGCCTTCCACCTTAACAACAAGGAAGCCAAACGTGAGCTCCGAGTGCACACCGACGGAACACTCCTGCCATACAGCGCTGAACCAACCTATCTCGGCGTGACATTGGACAGGTTGCTCATGTTCCGCCGACACCTCGAGTCACTGCGCAAGAAGTTAACAGCTTGTGTGGTGTTTATGAGGCGACTGGTCCCATCAGGCTGGGGTGCCAGCACAAAAACACTGTGTATGGGAGCCCTAGCCCTGGTCTACTCGACCAGTGAATATTGTGCACTGGTCTGGTGTCACAGCGCTCAAACCCCGCCTCATTGACCTGCCTACCAACGAAGCCTTGCCCATCATGACAGGATGCCTGCATTCCACTCCTGTTGACAACCTTCTCATCCTCGCAGGTAACGAGCCCGCTGGCCTCCACCGCACAGGAACCACAGCACGTCTCGCCTGCTGGGCCGTGGAGCTTAGCCACCTGCTCTATGACAGACTCACTGCAACAGCAGAGCCTCCCCGGCGTCTCAATTCTAGACACCCTTTTGTGCCTGCTGCACGGGATCTCCTTCAGCAATACAGAGATCTTAACATCAGAGAGGCAGGATGGGCGGACCACATCTGGCCTGCGGAGTGGGAGGCAAACACCTCCAGATTACATGATTTCATCCCGACCACCGGTCCTTCTCCTCCTGGGATGGACTTCGGTCTAAGGTGTTCTGGTGCCAGGTATACTTATGGGCATCCTTGTGCTCGAACATGGTGTTTGTTATGGACAAACCATGACTAGCACAGAAGTCAAGCAAAAAACTCAGCTCAGGTTCAGGTTGTGGTGGCCATGCCTCCCAATCACGCCTCTCCAAGTGTCTCCATCATTGCCCACGTGCGCGTTTAAGTCCCCCAAGCAGTGGAGTCCCCCGCAGCAGCCCCATATAGGTCTCAATTTAGGGTCTGCAAGAAGGCCGAATACTCTGAATGAGTATCCCCCCCCCCCCCCCCCCCCACAGCCCTAAGGCATAGGGAGGCGACCCTCTCGTCCACTGATCACACATGGTGAACTCCAGCGCAGCGGCGCTCAGCTGGGGGCTGGCGAGTATGCCCACATCTGGCGAATATGCCCTACGCCTCATACCATGAGCAACTCCAGAGAAGAAGAGAGTCCAACCCCTATCCAGGAGTTTCCAGAGCCGGCGCTGTGTGTGGAATTGAGCCCCACCAGGTCTAATCGGTATCGCTCTCCCTCCCAGCTCTGGCTCCTTCCCGCCCAGCAAGGTCACGTTGCATATCCTCAGAGCCAGCCTCTGCCGCCCGGGTCTGGTCCGTCGGCGCCCTTTGCCTTCACCGCCACCTTGTTGGCAGCGCACCCGACCCCAACGGTTCCTCCCGCGGGTGGTGGGTCCATGGGATGGAGGAGGATGAGAAGATGTTTCCACATCGCTTTTTCTGGATGGGCCCAGCCATACTCTGTGGTAAGCCCGGCCACAAGGCGCTTGCAGGCAGGCCCTCCGTCTGGGCCTGGCTCCAGACCTGGGCCCCGGACTTCCTCCGGGCCAGGTCTCTCTTCCTCTGTAGTTGTTTTCCAGTTGTACCTGTAACCCCAGGTATGGAGGCTAAGAGGGTACTACCACTTGCCCAGACTAGTGGAGGGAAGGAGGCGTCTTACTTCTCCATTGTAGTTTACTCTGAAACGAGCCACTGCCATTAATAATTGTTTGTATTATTATTAGTAGTAGTAGTAGTAATAGTAGTAGTAGTATTTATTAAATATAGTTTTTTTCTCCTTAATATATGTGCATATACATGATATAGATAATTATATATTGTTGAATTAATTATTAAGGGCCAGGCAGCTCAGCTCAACATCTACTTCCATGGTAACAGCAAGCTCCACTAATCACAGATGTCGCTGTTGGCAGCCCTGTCCAAAATGGCTGACCCTAGGACTACAACCAGCTCTGATTGAAAGACCTGTGCCACTGATTGTTGATTGGATTCCTGTGTCTTGTTAGTCTGTGTACTGTATATATACAATTTATACAATGACTGAAATGTAAGGTAATATATATTTAGTCCCCAGTCCTTTTGTTCTTTGTCTGTTGTCTGCTGTCACTGTGCGTTGTCCCTGGTGTTTCCTGCCATCTTGTAAGTTTGTCTTCCCAGCTTTGTCTTTTGTTCTACACATGTTGAGTGTGTACCTTGGTTTTATTGTTTAATCTTTGATTTGTTTTTCGCCCCTCGTTGTGCCTTTAATGTAATAAACAATTTGTGAAAAATGCTGAGCCTGCCTACCTTTACGTTAGATGCACGTAGATGTGCCTGCACCCCATGATTGCTGAAGTCATAGTGTGAAACCATCTATGGCTTCTCATTTGGCATGTAGCTCAACAAGATCATGACTTGCACTGTGTAAGTTTGTAAGTTTCACCATAGATTCATTTAACTTAGCTATTAGTCTATACACAGTTTGTCCTTATACTGTAGGGGATTCTGTAGTCCAGCAGTTTTACTTTGGGGTATTTTACAAATGTTTTGCGGTTCTGCCACCCTCTTGTAGTTGTAAAATGCTAAAAATGCTTCAGGCCAGCCTGTTCATAATTTCTAGCAGTTACTATGTTACTCTTTCTTCATATTGTTTGCATCTCTTCATCTGACCAGTCTTTTGTCTGCTTGGCATGTCTCATAAGCAGTCCCACCTGTATTCAATCCAATCAATTCAGTCAATAGGTTAATTCATGCTCAGTCAACCAATATACCCTTTTCCCAGCAGCCATTTTGACATGTCATTCATAGCAGGGTAAACAGGTGTGATTGATCAAATTAATCATGGCCCTGTTCTATTTAATGCCACTCCAGTGAGCCAACAACAATACCAGGGCCCTGGACCCACCTACATCCTAAATGGAACAGGGCTGTAATTAATGCCATTAATTACTGTATTTACCCTGTAATGACACGTCTAAATGACTGCTGGAATAAGGGCCTATTATGAGTCCCACAACTCATTCCCATCACGCTATGTACTAACATGTTGATCCAGGATTCCTACAGTATAAAACACCTGGGGACACAAGCAAACTCTCTTAAAGGTACAGACACCCTTTTTTTTTTTTTTTACTAGTCAGTGAGCATGAATGAAGTGATCAGAATCAGAATCCGTTTATTGCCATGCAGTTTTACAACATACATAAGTGGGGTGTACTTGCTCAACTAAAGTGTCATTGGGCACAATTTAGTAGTGTTTTCATGATGTTAGTTTGTATCCGTCCCTTCTTCCTCCTCTTCCTCATCCTCTTCTTCCTCTTGCTGCTCGAAATGTCCTTTCTGCACACTTCCCCATAGGTTAATTTAGCTTAGCAATTAGCCTTTATGTACACTTCCTCACAGGTTCATTTAGCTTAGCGATTAGCCTTAGGGGATTCCATAGCCCAGTAGTTTTACTTCTCATTTGTCTTCCTTCTTCATCCTCAAAATGCCCGGCTCAAAGTTGCTCTAATGGTAAAGAAGAGAGCAGAGAGGGAGAATAGAGGGGTGAAAAGTGTGTGGTAGAGAGATAGAGACCTGACCACACAGACAACATCTCTCCGGCCAAGGAAAGCTTCTGGTCCAGACAGCATTAAAAATGAAATGCTCAAATGCAGCACCCTGGGGAGTTGTTCAATATCATATTACAGTGAGGATATGTTCCTGACTTCTGGGGTAAAGGGCTCATTTCCCCCATTCATAAGAGTGAGGACAAATCAGACCCTAGTAACTACCGTGGCATCTGTGCCAGCAATTGTCTAGTTAAACTATTCTGTAGTATTCTAAATAAACAACTAAAATACTAGATTTCCTTCATACACACTCCATCCTGAGTAAAACACAGATTGGCTTCCTCCCAAAACACAGCACCACTGACCATATACAGTACATGTATATACCCTTCATATTTTAATTGACAAACATGTACACCAAAAATAAAATAGTGATAGATATTCACTTGTTCTATTGATTTCAATACATTTCGATTCTATTTGCCATGAACGGCTCTATTACAGACTTCTGCATTGTGGTATGATCTGATGAAATCAATGTACAGTATTTGGAAAGTATGTGTGCTGTTAAAATTGAAGACAAACAAACTGGATTCTTCACCCAGAGAAGAGGTGCTCGCCTGGGTTCCAATTTAAATCTGACTTTATTTAATGTAAATGAACTTGCTGTTCAGCTGGATCCATCTCCCGTTCCTGGTCTCTCCCTCCTACATCAAGAGGTGACGTCTCTATTTTATGATTATGACCTTGTTCTACTCTCATCTACTGTATGCTGATGATCTTGTTCTTCTGTCACCTACTGAACAAGGACTACAACAACAGTTGGACAAAAGTATTGACAGAATTGGGCCCTAGCAGTAAATATGAAGAAAACTAAAGTGATGATTTTCCAAAAACGCCCCAGATATCAGGAAAACAAATACCAGTTTACCATAAATAATAATATCATTGAACATAGTATGAGTTATACCTATCTTGGCATAACAATGACAGCATCAGGGAGCTACAAATAGCAGTGAATGCACTAACAGAAAAAGCCTGAAGATCTCTAAATGCAATTAAGAGAACATTTTATAATAACCAAATTCCAATTGAAATCTGGCTTAAAATATTTGATAGCGTCATCCATCTGCCAGCCCATTGCGCTGTATGGTAGTGAAGTATGGGGTCCACTCAATCATCCTAGCTATACCGGCTGGGACAAACCTACAACACAATCTTTACATGCAGAATTCTGCAGAGCGCGATCGGGAGTCTCCCAAATGGAATAAATACCACACATATAAACACAAAAATGCTTTTCCTTGAT
Organism: Borostomias antarcticus; assembly: GCF_949987555.1. Lineage (NCBI taxonomy): Eukaryota > Metazoa > Chordata > Actinopteri > Stomiiformes > Stomiidae > Borostomias > Borostomias antarcticus. Next base: position 24,529,188 of record NC_140238.1, on the reverse strand, counting down.
CAATCTTGTATTAACTAAGGCCACTTTCATACCTGAATTTGTTCCGATTCAGGGAATAATATGTCACAATGTTGCACCTGGACCTTCGAATCGGAAATCCTTTCTGTGCCGACACTGGTGATCGACCCGTAATCGAAAATGGAGCATCAGCAGCGTACATGTATAATAGCGTTGATTGGTCATCTCTGGTTCATTTTTTTATTTTTTTTATTTAACCTTTATCCAAAGTGTGGGGGGGGGGCAAGAGGGAGGAAAGGGGGGGGGGGTTAAGGGGGATGCTGTGGAAGGAAGGTCAAGTTATATTTTCATGATACACATGCACCATTACTTCATAGTGTACAATGACCAATAAACAGTATGTAGTAAAGCATTTGCACACTCCCAAATCAGTCATTAAAAAGTCTGCGAGTTGAGCTTTAAAATTATGCAGTATTACAAGAGTCTGGAGCTTCAGAGATTTTTGAAGTCCATTCCAGGTAGAGGGAGCAGAGAATATGAAAGCCCTCTTCCCAAACTCAGTGTGAGTTATGGGGAATGAGGCAGTTAGGTAGTCCTGAGAACGCAAGCTATAACATGAGGACGATATGGGGGTGAGATATGTACAGAGATATAAAGGTAACAGACCAATGAATGCTTTGTAGATGATGAAGATGTACCAATGGAAAAGCCTACAAGCAGACAAGGCCAGCCAACCTACCTTCTCATATAACTTATTTTCCTGAGTGCACTCTTCCCATAGTGGTCAACATAAACACCGCAAAACGACGCAAGGAGCAACGCAGCGAGAAGCCACGTCGGCCCCATTGCCCGAGAATGACTCTCAATGAACACTCGGGACGTTGCAAAAAGACGCGGTGTGAAATAGGCTATAATAGCCCGTGTATGAAGAAAGTGTGTAGGAACAATCCCAAGATAATTTCAGTGAATGAACGTTTGGGAGTTCGGTGTACGCAGAGTCTAAGGCATAACGTGTATGCGTGCAAGGGGGACAGGGGCAGAGGGGAGGGAGAGGGGGACAGGGGCAGAAGGGAGGGAGAGGGGGACAGGGGCAGAGGGGAGGGAGAGGGGGACAGGGGCAGAGGGGGGAGGGAGAGGGGGACAGGGGCAGAGGGGAGGGAGAGGGGGACAGGGGCAGAGGGGGGAGGGAGAGGGGGACAGGGGCAGAGGGGAGGGAGAGGGGGACAGGGGCAGAGGGGAGGAGAGGGGGACAGGGGCAGAGGGCAGGAGAGGGGGACAGGGGCAGAGGGCAGGAGAGGGGGACAGGGGCAGAAGGGAGGGAGAGGAGGACAGGGGCAGAGGGGAGGGAGAGGGGGACAGGGGCAGAGGGGAGGGAGAGGGGGACAGGGGCAGAGGGGGGAGGGAGAGGGGGACAGGGGCAGAGGGGAGGGAGAGGGGGACAGGGGCAGAGGGGAGGAGAGGGGGACAGGGGCAGAGGGGAGGGAGAGGGGGACAGGGGCAGAGGGGAGGGAGAGGGGGACAGGGGCAGAGGGGGGAGGGAGAGGGGGACAGGGGCAGAGGGGAGGGAGAGGGGGACAGGGGCAGAGGGGAGGGAGAGGGGGACAGGGGCAGAGGGCAGGAGAGGGGGACAGGGGCAGAAGGGAGGGAGAGGAGGACAGGGGCAGAGGGGAGGGAGAGGGGGACAGGGGCAGAGGGGAGGGGGGAGGGGGAGGGGGACAGGGGCAGAGGGGAGGAGAGGGGGACAGGGGCAGAGGGGGGAGAGAGAGGGGATTAGGGGCAGAGGGGAGGAAGAGGGGGACAGGGGCAGAGGGGAGGAGAGGGGGACAGGGGCAGAGGGGGGAGAGATAGGGGATTAGGGGCAGAGGGGAGGAAGAGGGGGACAGGGGCAGAGGGGAGGGAGAGGGGGACAGGGGCAGAGGGGACGAGAGGGGGACAGGGGCAGAGGGGAGGGAGAGGGGGCAGGGGCAGAGGGGAGGGAGAGGGAGAGGAGGACAGGGGCAGAGGGGGGAGGGAGAGGCCGCAGCAGAGGAGAGCAGAGCAGGGGAGTGATAGAGACCCAGGCAGGGAGCAGCAGGCAGGCAGGCAGTAGGCATCAGCGCAGGTGAGCAGGGCGACACGAGGATGAGGAGTTTTATTTTGGGAGGCTTGGCACCTTGATCTTCACTGAAGCAGGCTAGTATCAGTGAGAGACATTTGTCTCTGACCAATCATATATTATATATATAAATTGCCAATTCTGGTATACATACTGTAGAGAAAGAGAGATAGACTGAGCACAGAGTGAGGGAGAATAGAAGGGTGAAATGTGTGTGCGTGCATGTGTGTGTGTGTGTCTGTGTGTGTGTGTGTGTGATAGAGAGAGGACAGGGAGGGGTGGAGCAGTAGAACTGGGAACATAAACAAAGAGCGGGTTGTCCCTCGTTCTCCTCACTTCTCTTCCTGCTAAACCAGACGCCGCGCCATGACAACACATCGCCACGCCAACACCGCACCCCACTGCTGCCCCAGGCTCACCCAA
>NC_140238.1:24326712-24524212 GCF_949987555.1 Borostomias antarcticus | reverse complement strand
TCTCTCTGTCTCTCTCTCTCTCTCTAAAGACACCCATTATCTCCCTCCCAGATGAGTGTTACACTCTGCAGCATGTTGACGTTGGGGCATAACTGTTTGTGTTTAGGAGGAATGTGTGAGCGTTGATCGTTGAAACAAGGCGACCTTTTAAGGAGCCAAACACAAAGGGCCTGAGTGTGTGAGCCTGGTTCAGGAGACGAGATGGGGCGGGGAGGGAGCCGCGTGATCCTCTGCTCAGACAGGAATGCCAGAGCTGAGCGGAACCCCCCCCCCCCCCCACACACACACACACACACACACAACCCTAACCCCCTCTCCGGGCCCCCCTAACCCCCTCTCCGCGGTCCCCCTGCTATGTGAGGGTGCGGCCGACTAGGCTTCCGCTGACACCGCGGGTCAGTGTGTCACATACTGGGGGGAAAAACACAGACCGAAAAACACAGACCACTGGCGGATGGCAACTTCCCAACACAGCAGGATGAGGGAAGGGCTAGCCTGGGTCCGTCCGTCTGTCTCTCTGTCCGTCTGTCCGTCTGTCTGTCTGTCCGTCTCTCTGTCTGTCCGTCCGTCCGTCCGTCCGTCCGTCCGTCCGTCCTTCCCTCTGTCCGTCGGTCGGTCGGTCGGTCCGTCCGTCCGTCCGTCCGTCCGTCCCTCTGTCCGTCTGTCCGTCTGTCCCTCCGCCCGGTCCGTCCGTCCGTCCGTCCGTCCGTCTCTGTCTGTCTGTCTGTCTGTCTGTCTGTCTGTCTGTCCGTCCGTCCGTCTGTCCCTCTGTCCGTCCGTCTGTCCGTCCGTCCGTCCGTCCGTCTGTCCGTCCGTCCGTTCGTCCGTCCGTCCGTCCGTCCGTCTCTGTCTGTCTGTCTGTCTGTCTGTCTGTCTGTCTGTCTGTCTGTCTGTCTGTCTGTCAGACGGACGGACGGACGGACGGACGGACGGACGGACGGACGGACGGACGGTCTGTCTGTCTGTCTGTCCGTCCGTCTGTCTTTCTGAGAGCAGAATCAGTGCGGATGACTCACTCTAGCCCGGCCAGACCATTCTGATCCCGTGAGCTGCGCTCAAGTCTGGCAGCACTCGGGAGAAATCCGCGAGAGGCGGCGCCAATGGGGTTCGATCGAAGTTGTCAGCAGGCCATTGGATCAGCCCGTCGGCACTGACTGACATCACCGGCGGAGCATCCGAAAGCGTCCAGAAAGAGGAGCGGAAGCTGCATCAACACCAGCCTCCTCACAGGCAGCGCCACATTCACCACTTCCTTCATCCTTTCATCAGCTCAACCGGATGCTGATTGGACAGCCAAAAACAGGTTTCTTTTGAGCGTTGCCAGACTGGTGGGCGTGAGAGAGAACCAGACTCGTGCCGCCCGCCCAGCTGGCACAGAACCAAACATTTGGGTGCACTTTCTCTCACAATAAAAGTTGTGCGTCATGAAAACAGCATTTGCGACCCGTAGCTCTTTCCGAGGCTCGGGCTACGGGGTCAAGTTGGCACCTGACTGAACATGCTCTGACTGAGGCCCTGTTCGCACAGTTGATACTGAGTTCACTGAGTTGAGTCTGAGTTCTCCTACAACACGAGGCACGAGCCAACAGCACGCAGACCTGCATCACGTGTCCATACGGGTGACGACAGGAGCGACACTCCTCTCAGGAGAGGAGCAGTATGGAGAGAGAGGAGGAGGAAGAGGAGGCGGAGGCGGTGGCGGAGGTGGAGGCGGAGGAGGAGGAGGAAGAGGAGGAGGAGGAGGAGGAGGAGGAGGCGGAGGAAGAGGAGGAGGAGGAGGAGGAGGAGCAGGAAGAGGAGGAAGAGGAGGAGGAGGAGGAGGAGAGGGCAGATAGGCATCCTCATAGTCAGATAGACAGCCAAGTGAGATATGACACCGGGGGCGGCAGGTTATGCAATACTTCCAGATAATACTAGCGGCTTGTGTATAGATGTGACTTTGTCATCAGATGATCTTCTATACAGGGATAGGAGGTGAACCATAACCTGATACTTGTTTACATACATACAAACACTGAGCAGCCCTTTCTCTCCAGTTCCATCCAGTTCCATCCAGTCGAGCCCGGCCTGGTTGGATAAAAGGCCTCGGGTGAGAGACCTGAGACTACTGTGAGCTCTGACATTCCCCAACACTCAGCCTTGTGTCACCGTGACTACAGGGTCATGGGGGGTCAGGTGTCAGGAGAAAGACACAGAGACCACTGACACCTCCTCTACAGGTCAGAGGTCATTGGGAACGGCCACTGCCATAGCCGACCACCTGTTCCCACCAGAGGGTCCCGGGCTGGGGACCTGGGGACCTGCTTCCACAGAGGCCTCCGTGTGTATAGCTCAGCGATTGTGCGGCTCAAACAAAGCTGGGCCTTGTCTCTTCCTTCCTGTCTCTCTTTTTCGCTGGTCTCTCTTTCTCTCTCTCTCTGCCCCATATTCCAGTCTCTTCATGCATTCAGCCCGTGAGGACATGAGAATGAGCTGAGGTAAAAAAAAAACGTTAAAAAATACAACACCAAAAAATCATCAGCCTATGATGAGTCAGTTGGCAAGTGAATAAAGCAGTCATTCAGGAAATGTACTGCAGAGATTAGAGGAAAAGCTTCTCTTATCTGCTCTTGATGCACAGTTAGACTTTCTCAACAGCCCTCCGCCACCTAATATGGTCACAAGGAAGTACTGCCTGTGTGTTAGTGGAGGAAATGGAGGGAAACACTATTTCCACTATTACACTATTTACACTATTACTCCATTAAGCTATTACACTATTTACACATTACACTATTACACTATTACACTATTTACTTCTCTTAGTCACAGACCAGGCTACACCAGCCTAACCACAGATCAGAGCCACCACCTTCTAACCAGATACTGTAGCTATTCTTGTCAAATCTTTTCCACAACAGGCCATCAATCATACAGCCACTTTGTGCATTGTGGCGGGGTCATAGTCTCATAATGAGGTTCTATAGTGTGCAGGTACAGGAGTCCTAGTCTCATAGTGAACTTCTATAGTGTGCTGGTACAGGGAGTCCTAGTCTCATAGAGGGCTGAGCTTCCATAGCACAGTGTGCTGCACGGAACTCCACACCTTACATTCATTAATGATCAGCCCATGGGCTTATCTTTGTTTGACAACAAGTGTGCGCCTCTCGCACACACACACACACACACACACACACACACACACAAGCACACACGCACACACACACACACCCTTTGCTCCCTCAGCCTCTGGGAAAGGAGCGGTGAGTGTAGCATTTCCTTCTGGTGCCACGTGAGTTAAGTAGGACAGTCAGTCAGAGCCAACACACGCGAGCTCCATTACCTCATACAGTAGAAGAGTGTCAACAGCCCCCTCCAGTTGTCCAGAGACACTGGTTCAAATGACTCTGAAAGGACAGCAGCTCAGTGGATGTAACCAGGCCAGGGACAAAGGAGTATTTCCTGTTGAGTTAACCTACAGGGTGTCAAAGACGAGCTCAGGCCACAACACAAGTGGAGGGGCGGGGGGCTGACGCAATATCACCCAAAACAACACTTGAGGTGGCCGTCGACCACTGACTGACAGACTGGCTATTAGCTGGAGAAACCTGAGGAGCAACTGCAGCTTTCACAATACAGCACAGTACAGATGGACGACCTTGACACTGAGTGTGTGTGTGTGTGTGGGGGGGGGGGGGGGGGGGGGGGCTATATTGCTGCTATATATGGACACTCTGACAGGAGGGGAGTCAGTTTACAGACTGGAGCCTCTCCTCTCTGTTCCTCCTCTAATGCCTTCCTTCCTCTGCTAATGTAAACACCTCGAGAGAACGAGGGAGAGGGAGAGAGAGGGAGGGAGGGAGGTAGGGAGGGAGAGAGCGAGAGGTAGAGGGAGGGAGAGAGAGGAAGGGACAGGGAGTGAGAGGGAGAGAGAAAATGAGAGAGAGAGAGAGGGACAGATAGAGGAGGTAGAGGAAGGGAGGGGAGAGAGAGAGAGAGGAAGGGACAGGGAGGGAGAGAGAGAGAGAGAAAAAATGTGAGAGAGAGAGAGGGGGACAGAGAGGAGGAGGGAGAGGCAGAGGAAGGGAGGGGGTTAACCCTAACCCTGACTGACCCTAACCCTGACCCTAACCCTGACCCTGACTCTGACCCTGCCAGCAGACCTGGGCATTAAGGAGTTCACACAGATATTTGTTTGGGATTTTGTTTCTAGAATTAGAGGATAGATTAGGGCTAGGGTTAAGGAAGTCGGTGAGGGTATGTGGGTCACTGAACCTGTAAGGCCAGGTTTCAGCGACGGGTGGATAACAGAGATGACAATCTGAGCACGCCGATTCTGACTGACCTTGAGGTTCAACCATTAGCAAATAGAAGCTAAAATAGCAAAGCCAGCAAGCCTGTGTAAAGGCATGGGAACTTTATGACTGTTATCTCTGTGGAGAGAGTGACGCCGACCCCCTCAGCAAGGCTGGTGAAGTTGAGGTTGGCTAACTGGGTGAAGGGCCTTAAGTAGAGCACACACACACACACACAAATATATTAAGCAATCAAATCTGTGCGCCCTGGATCCCTCTCCCTCGCTGGGTTTCTGTGCAGAAGCAAACACACTTCTAAACACACACACTTCTAAACACACACACTTCTAAATGCACTTACCATGCACTCTCCACTTACCATGAACATAAGCTTTTCCAATTACCATAAACATAACTGAAGCTCTTCCAATTACCATAAACAAAGCTGAAGCTCTTACAATTACCATAAACAAAGCTGAAGCTCTTCCAATTACCATACACATAACTGCACCATGACTTCTGAAGCAGTGTACAGTATTACATCCACAGTGACTTCAACCTGAGCAGGACATGCTCAGACAAACACCCTCACCCAGAAGCCAGAGAATTCCCTGAAGCAGCTCAACCAGAACCTGTACTGAAGAACATACTGTATGTCTGGGCTTAGCCCTACAGAATGCTACCAATGACAACACACACGTGTTCAGGAGAGGAGAGAGGCCAGGAGGACCTCTCACAGTGAACCTGCTCCTCCCAGGTCAGCGTGTCTTATTGTTTTGTCAGTAGAGGGGGGTTATGAACACACATAGCTGGGAGAACACAAGTGCTGCTATTGTCCACACAGCAACAGGCAGAGCCAGCTGAGACAGGGACAGTGCTGCTGTTGAGACAGACAGAAAGAGAGAGAGAGAGAGAGAGAGAGAGAGAGAGAGAGAGAGAGAGAGAGAGAGAGAGAGACAGAAAGAAAGAAAGAAAGAAAGAAAGAAAGAAAGAAAGAAAGAAAGTAAGAAAGAAAGAAAGAAAGAAAGAAAGAAAGAAAGAAAGAAAGAGAGAGAGACAGAAAGAAAGAGAGAGAAAGAAAGAAAGAAAGAAAGAAAGAAAGAAAGAAAGAAAGAGAAAGAGGGAATGAGGGAGAGAGAAAAGAAAGAAAGAAAGAAAGAAAGAAAGAAAGAAAGAAAGAAAGAAAGAAAGAAAGAAAGAAAGAAAGAAAGAAAGAAAGAAAGAAAGAAAGAAAGAAAGAAAGAGAGAGGTCAGCACGTGATGGATAGTGTGTCTTTCAGAAGCCATGTGCTCAGGCCAAGCATGTGATTGTGTAGGTCTGTAAACGTCAGAGCATGAGTCATACTAGAGTGAAGGAGAGGAGGCACATACACGTACATACACACACATATGCACACACTCGCACACACACACACACACACACACACACACACACATAAAACAAACAGAAGCAGGAGAGAATGGAAAACTCATTAGCAAAACCAGGTAAATGGGAGAATTATGTTGGGAAGCATGTTCAACCCCCCCTTCTCTCCCCTCTCTGCAGCTACTCAAATAGAGTAACGTTAACGTTGTTCCACTCCTTCTATGAGGAGAGGAGGGGAGGAGGGGTGGATCCTACCGCAGCAGCAGATAGCGTCCAGACCACTGGGACAAAGTTCAGCGCTCACTGCCAGAGTGTGCGGATGTGAAACACAAGGCACTGGAGGGCACAGCTGAACCCGCTGGCAGAGAGGACCAGCCCTGGGTTAGACACAGCTACCACACAGCCAAGAGCCTGGGCTGCACCTGATTTACTTATTTGATCTGTGTGTTTGACCAGGAGGTAAACCTGCACTGGCGAACATGACGGTGGTAACAAAAGCCTAACACGAACTAGCCTAGTAAAGTTGTTAATGACGTCACACATGAAGGAGCTGGGATGTTATTGAGCAGCAATAGGAGGCACCGCTGATATGAATACTACTTCAGAGGTGAATTGCACAGTAAAGTTGTAATGCTGCCACATGTGAGTTTCCAGCAATAACTGACTGAGCAAGGCGGCTACGTGGCTCAGGAGGTAGAGCCGGTCGTCCAATGATCGCAGGGTGGGTCTGGTTTCTCAGCAGTGTGCAGAGCCCCATGCTAACATGCTAACATGCCAGCAGCCTGGTTGTTCAGCAGTGTGCAGAGCAACATGCTAACATGCTAGCAGTCTGGTTGTTCAGCAGTGTGCAGAGCGACATGCTAACATGCTAGCAGTCTGGTTGTTCAGCAGTGTGCAGAGCAACATGCTAACATGCCAGCAGCCTGGTTGTTCAGCAGTGTGCAGAGCAACATGCTAACATGCTAGCAGTCTGGTTGTTCAGCAGTGTGCAGAGCGACATGCTAACATGCTAGCAGTCTGGTTGTTCAGCAGTGTGCAGAGCAACATGCTAACATGCCAGCAGCCTGGTTGTTCAGCAGTGTGCAGAGCAACATGCTAACATGCTAGCAGTCTGGTTGTTCAGCAGTGTGCAGAGCGACATGCTAACATGCTAGCAGTCTGGTTGTTCAGCAGTGTGCAGAGCAACATGCTAACATGCTAACATGCTAGCAGCCTGGTTGCTCAGCAGTGTGCAGAGCAACATGCTAACATGTTAGCAGTCTGGTTGTTCAGCAGTGTGCAGAGCAACATGCTAACATGCTAGCAGCCTGGTTGCTCAGCAGTGTGCAGAGCGACATGCTAACATGCCAGCAGTCTGGTTGTTCAGCAGTGTGCAAAGCGACATGCTAACATGCTAGCAGTCTGGTTGTTCAGCAGTGTGCAGAGCGACATGCTAACATGCTAGCAGCCTGGTTGTTCAGCAGTGTGCAGAGCGGCATGCCAGCATCCTGGCGGGTGCCTGGGCTGCGAGTAGTGAGCCAAGTGCCCTGGCGTGTCTATTAAGGACAACACCAGTCGCCTCACCTCAGTGACACTAGCGTCACACCTCGGGCGGCTGTCTGTCCACACACCTGCAGTGCTCCTATGGCTCTGTGCAGTAAAAGGTTTATTCTGGTTGTCTTGTCTTGTCTTGCATAGGGGGAGGATCAGCCTGGCCAGTATAAACACCCCTGAGCACAGTTACAGTATACATGAGGTGTTTGCTATGGCTGACTACTTTCTACTAGCCCCAAATATGGTGTGTATTTGAGTTTGATTGGGGATGGGGGGGGGGGGGGGGGTGCAGCCTGTGTGTGTGTGTGTGTGTGTGTGTGTGTGTACAGTAGTAAGCTACAACACTGAGTCAATATAAGTGTATTATCAATGCGTTAGGATATGGTAATGATTATGTGATGATAATGGATTATATTAGTGCAACACTCCTCAAGGTGCCCACAGCACTTAACATGGCAGGAAGAGTGAACTAATAATATCATATAAACAACACATCAGTCAACTTAACTCTGGGCCTACTGTGTACCAGCATCAAACCATCATAACCTAACCCTAATCTTACTGTAGACCAACATCAACCTAACCTCACCCTTACTGTAGACCAACATCAACCTAACCCTAATGTAGACCAACATCAATCCGTTTCCTGAGCATCAGCTCCACTAATCCGAGATCAGATGAGGTAGAGATAATTGATTTAATCCATTGACATCTATCCTCCTTCTCATTATTATAGCAGGTGGGTGGCCCGGAGAGAGGTACACTGTCCACGACCAGCTCTGACACGAGGGGGTGAAGTCTCGCCATCATGCCACTATCCACGCCACGGATCCTTGAGACACACTTGTCTTCACCGGTGGGGGCAGGTGGGTAGCCCAGAGAGGGGTCTACAGCCCCCGACCCAATATGATGCGAGGGGGCGGAGTCTTGCCACCACGCCACTGTCCATGCCACGGACCCCACAAATCAGCCCCTGAGAGGGCTAGAGAAACACGGTCTTCACCGGTGAGGGCAGGTGGGTAGCCCGGAGAGGGTTCCACTGCCCCCGACCCAATATGACGCAAGGGGGTGGAGTCTCGCCATCACGCCACTATCCATGCCACGGATCCCACAACTCAGCCCCTGAGTGGGCTAGAGACACACTTGTCTTCACCGGTGGGGGCAGGTGGGTAGCCCAGAGGGGGCGGAGTCTTGCCACCACGCTACTGTCCACACCACGGACCCCACAACTCAGCCCCTGAGTGGGCTAGAGACACACTTGTCTTCACCGGTGCAAGGAGATTGCCCAGAGGTCACTGTACTGCACTCAATCAGCTCTGATCCAAGCGGGCGGAATCTCACCACCACACCACTATCCATGCCATGAACTCCACAACTCAGCCCCTGAGCGGGCTAGAGACACACGGTTTTCACCAGTGGGTGTATGGAGATTGCCCGGAAGTAACACCCGAACCGCTCTGACGCGAGGGGGCGGAGTCTCGCCACCACGCCACAGACCCCACGGCCAATGAGCCTAGGATATAGACAATTAATTACCGGTATGGTGGTGGAGCATCCATCGGGGACCTGCTGTAGATCCGCTAGCCTTGTGTTATCTGGGTTTATCCCTTACCTTTGTCCAGAAACAGAAGTTGAACCAATTGCAGAAAAATAGCTAACGTTACAGGAATCATCAGTGTAACTGCTTTAACCACTGACCGCTACCATTAATGTTATGGAAGCTGCCGCTCTTATTGTGCAGGATTAGCATTGGAAGCACTGGAACTGATCTGTCCAGGCGACAAGACCTATCTTAATTTATCAGACATCATTTCATGTCATTTCAATTCAGTTGTTTCAGTGGCATGACTAGCTTCCGTCCTACCAGTCCTGAACAGAAACAAGCCAGCCATGCACATAAGCCAGGCTTGACCTGGCCTGGTTTATTTTTTTACTTTTATTTTTATTTTGCTGGTGATGTGGTCATATTCAAAGGGTTAAAAACCCATCAGGCTAACTGTACCAACACGACCCGAAACCATTCATCTGGCTGTGTTATAACCATTCTGCTACCATTCATCTGGCTGTGATATAACCACCCTGCTACCATTCGTTTGGCTGTGTTATAACAACCCTGCTACCATTCACCTGGCTGTGTTATAACAACCCTGCTACCATTCATCTGGCTGTGTTATAACAACCCTGCTACCATTCATCTGGCTGTGATATAACCACCCTGCTACCATTCATTTGGCTGTGTTATAACAACCCTGCTACCATTCATCTGGCTGTGTTATAACAACCCTGCTACCATTCATCTGGCTGTGTTATAACAACCCTGCTACTATTCATCTGGCTGTGTTATAACAACCCTGCTACCATTCATCTGGCTGTGTTATAACAACCCTGCTACCATTCATCTGGCTGTGTTATAACAACCCTGCTACCATTCATCTGGCTGTGTTATAACAACCCTGCTACTATTCATCTGGATAACAACCCTCCTGAGATTGGCAGTGATTAGGACACCTCAACCTTGACTGAGAGCAGCATTGATAATACACACACCTACCTAGGTAGGGAACCACTCCACCGGACTTGCTCTGGAAACACACACACACACACACACACACACACACACACACACACACACACACACACACACACACACACACACACACACTGGAGGCTGCTGGACACCACAAGCATGCATAATACATGAGTGTGAGAGGCTTTCTGTTTCTCCTCTAGAACTGCTGACCTGTGCATCTGGTCCATTTACCCCCTCCCTGTGATCACTATGCTCTCACACACACACACACGCACACACACACACACACACACACCTACCTACCTACCTACACACACATGCACACCTATACACACACACACACACCTACACACATGCACATGCGCACAACTGCTCTCACACACACACACACACACACCTAAACACACGCACCTGCACACAAACACACCTCTACACACACACATACGCACACACATACTCTCTCTCTCTCTCTCTATCACACACACACACACACCTACACACACACCTACACACACACCTACACACACACACACACGCACACACACCTACACACACGCACGCGAGCACACACACGCACGCACACTAGTATTGCAGCACTGCACTGTGACATCGCAATGCCTGCGATAAGCTACTCTGTTTCACATTGAATAGTGGGACACCAACAAAAGCAATAACGGTTACATTCAAGTTTGACATCCCTCAAATAGGCCTAGGTTTAGACTTTGGCTTTAACAGATCGATTCCGCCGAGCTATCAATAGTTTGTGTCTATTTCAATCTAGTGCGCTGATCATTAATGTGTGGGCAATAGTTTGATCATTTATTTTTTTAAAGACCAGCAAGCCTGCTCAACCGTGCCAATTATCTATTCCAAAACAGTGGACTGTAGGCTTAACAACTAGGCCTATCTATTAATATATATATATATATATATATATATATATATATATATATATATATATATATATATATATATATATATACAGTACCGTAGGCTTTAACAATCTACTTCAGAACAGAGGACAATGGCTTGACGGGGGAAAGTAGGCAGCAGCACACGTCACAGTTGCATTGTGCTACTGCCATGTGGTGGAGAATCTCTGGAAATGCATGTTCCTGCCTCGGTTGAGCCGGCTAGCTGGGTTGAGCACATGGGTTGACTCTATACTCTAGCCCCTGCACCACTTGCACACGAACCCAGATTGTTCCACATAACGTCGGCACACCCACTGCATTCACTGTAGCCTACAACATCACTCACCCACCACACTACAATCTGCACACACTACACTCACCACCCCCTATTCTACATATTTTCTTTTTTAACTGTATGTAATTTGTACGTGGACTGCATTTTGTTGCACTGTTTTTTGTAGGCCTACTGTTTTGCACTGTTATGTCTTTGTACTGTCCTGTCCTGCACCCTATCCTATGTCGTCAACAACAGCGCATGCCTTAACCCTAGTCAAATTCCTAGTATGTGAGAACCATATACATGGTTCTAGTATGTGTGAAACATACATGGCAATAAACCGATCTTGAGTCTTGAGCAGGCTGTGTTGAGCAGGCTAGCTGAGGTTGGGCGCATTGGTGCCATGGTGCTGTGAAGCACGTGAGTATTTGCTTCCATCTAGCGGCAACACTTGGTGTAACAATGATTTAACAATAAGGCAAAATTAGCTCATCAGTTCATAAGCTTTAGGACTCTTGGCATATGGACTCTTGTCATTATTAGGGGGGAAATGCAAATATGTCCCAATGTGGTTGGTTTTGTCTGTGATAGACCATGACAAGGACAGGATATATAAACTCAAGATGGCGCAGGCTGAATCTGCAGCCCAATCTCAAACCACCCCCTAAGCCCTCGCCCTATCCACTCCCCCTCCATTTGCGCGTTCACGCCGAGCTTCGCCATGTTAAGGGCCGTCCCAAACCAATTAGCGCGGAGTGCGCTTGGAGTGCGAGTGGGCTGTCAACCCCTTAAATAGCAAGCCTGCATCGGTGCAAGCTCCCGATAGCCGAAGCAGGAAGTGCACGTGCCAAATAGATGCCGCAGGAAACCACATATAAATAAAGTTCCGTCTTCCTACACTGTCAATTATTTTAGATTATTTTACAGCATTCAAACATTTGTTTTTCTCACACCGATTTCACTGCATCAAACAAAATCGCAGAATATGGTGTCAAAAGATACAACCAAGTGATACAATCACTTTATCCCTAGATCACTTGACTTGTAGCAAACTCGTAAAAGCCTGTATTCATAGCCGACATAAAATAAATCTAAATAGGCCTAGGTCTACGTCAAATGTACATCATATATTCCATTATTTACAGGGACAATGGAACAGACAAAGCAGCTGATTAGGCTGCGATATGCAAATGCCTCTTCACAAAAGAAGGAATGCTGCCAAAGAGGCATGGGAGTAAGTTATTAATTAATTTATGTATTTGTCTCAGGACAGTGTTATAATATTCATTTAATTAGAGTTCATTTGCAAAAACATATTTGTGTTTGGATTTTTGACCATTTCTCATCATACATGGATTTAATTATAGTGATTTATATTTGTATTAATAAATCATCAACATTTTCCCATAAATCAACTAAACATGCCATGGTGACGGCCCTGTCCCAGTCGGTTCCGGTGGAGTAGGGAGTCCGTCCCACATTTGGCTTTCCATTTATATACCCTCCCCCTCGATTGAGAGTGCCCTCCACAGCTGCGAGTGACACTTCATTTGGAGGGACACTCGGTGGCGGAGTGGGAGTGGGTAGGGGGTGGTTTGGGATTGGGCCGGCCGTGTCGGCTCCATGGAGGTATAATATAAACGGCTCCACCAGCCCCGGCTGTGATGACCATCAGGGGGCAGCATTGCATTTCCCACAGGTCTCACATATAGCCTTGATAGGCCTATTATTAACCTACTAGCGCAAATTTTAACTGTGTATGAACCGACATAACAAACACATCAGCAGTGGGGTCAAATTATAATAATAATATTATTATATTTGTTAATGTTGTATTTTTCTCATCTTTATCTTCTTTTTATAGTTTTATCTTCCATCTTATTTTCCCTGCTTTTATGATCATTTTATGTATATTTTTATGTGAATGTAAATTTCCTGTTGTAAAGCACTTTGAGCTGCATTTTTTGTTGAAAGGTGCTAACATATTATTATTAGCCTACAATAGTACACTGTACTCACCACTTAGTAGAGCTGGAGTCGGCGTCGTTGAATCTCCTCATAACTGCCTCCTTCCATTCATTTTCAAATTTCTTGGTCAAGTCTCTTTCAAAGGCCAGTTGCACTCAATGTGCTTTTCGTTGGTGCAGCATGCTGAGTCTGTTGTCGGTGAGAACACTTTTTAATGTGGAGAAAGAATTCTCGCACATTGCAGTTGATGCTCCAAATGTAAGAGCATGTTTAAAGGCCGTCGTCACACTTAGCATAGCCTCCAGTGCGCCGTGGAATGTTTTGACAATTCGTGAGATTGTCCATGTTTCATCGTCAGAGGTCATGTTTGCTTTCAGGAACTGGCGAGTAACCACATATTCTGCTTCAACTATTTCAGTGGTCGATAAACTTAGAATGGGCTTTACATGTGTCACATTCATTGAGGAAGGTTTTGCTGTTTGGATTCAGTGACTCAAGTGCGGTCATTAGTTCACTATTACGCCAAGTAAAAACTCAAACTTGTTGTCCTACTAGGCCTGGGGACACTAAAGAATTTACGTATGTCAATTTTTGTAAGATATTAGTTATAATAACACGTTTCACTAGTTATCGTAACTTTAGCTAAGAGGTCTTTCTTCACCGTTTCGCACGCACGTCTCCCACACACTCTCGCGCTCTGTCTGATCAGTTTGCCGCGGCCGCCAAACGCAGAATTAAATTAATAATTAGGCCTAATAATAAGTAATTAATCAGAAAGACAGTTTTTAATGAACTTCTCTTGATTGACTGGATATTAATATAATTTGACATACAATAGGCTACATATTGAGTAGTCTATTATTTTCGGACTATTCTTTTTTTCCTCTTCTTGATTTGGGCTAACAGCCAATGGGGGGCATGTCTAATATGGCATTCTAATTATGGGATTAGAATCATGCCATAATTCGAAACTTAAAAAAAACATGTGAAAGGTTGTGTTTGAATGCTTGAACAAGGTTTTGCAAGACTGAAAATAAGTTTTGAAGGCTTGCACAATGTTTTGATAGGTTGAAAATAATATTCGAATCTCTGCAAATGTTGTTTTGTAGCCTATTTGAGTTTTTTTTCTCAGCTGCAACACTCCTTTTCAAGCATTCAGTCACTTTTTCAGAGATTTGCCCACACACTTGCGAGGTTGCGAGTAATGTCATTTTGGCAGCGTTCTTCCGCAGACGGTTTTGAAAAGGTGGACTTGAAACTCCGCAGCAGCGGTCTGAAATGAAAAGTTGAAACTCAGTGTTTGAATGCTTGAAAAAGGTTTTGCAATCCCGAAAATACGTTTTGAAGGCTTGCACAATGTTTTGATCGGTTGAAAATAAAATTCTAATCTCTGCAATTACTGCAAACATTTTCAGAGATTTGGCCACGCACTTGAGAGGTTGCAAGTCATGTCATTTTTTCAGTTTTACCGCGCACCAGAAGACAGAATATACCCCCCCCCCCCCCCGGCTTCACTTGTCAATGCACCTCTGCTGGTTGTCCCGAGCTGCCAAGGTCGTCGTTCATACTCCGGCGTCTGAACCCGGCGTGCTCTGATCTCATTCACCATTTGAATAAAGTGTTTTTCAGGTTTCTGCCTACAGGGGGCAGTCAAGCTCTGTCCAGGACCAGACCACAGCCTAGTGGTCCATAGGGCAGGCCTATCTCCTGATTCCTTAGCGTGAGGCAGCTTGGTGTACAAATACAACCCCTGGACATGACGCATGTCGCAAGGACTTACCCCCAATCCAACCTGTTGATCCCACCATTTTGACTGTAGTGTCTCCCCTTAAGGATTTATCATATTTTACACATCTACTTGCTGTCACTGCTGCCTTCTTATATACATCATGTGAATGCTGTTGAAGTACATCCTTTCCTCCATCCCTGTAACTGTTTAGAAGTATGATATGACTGGATTAGTTAACAGCTGTACTGATAGGTTAGGGTTAGGGTTGTGTAGAGAGGTTTCACCATCCAGTTCTGTCAGATCACAGATTTTCAGGAAGGAAGGAGGGAAGGAAAAAAGGAAGAAGGGAGGGAAGGAAGGTGGGAGGGAATGTGGTAGGATGGAAGGAAGGAGGGAGGTAGGGGAGTAGGGCAGACTGTTTTCTCAGACTATTAAAACAGGGCCCGTCTCTACATCACAGCCTCCCATGCCAGGGGGGCATGACGTCAGCATTCAGAGATGGAAGCCCATGCAGCCCAAGTCAGCACCATAAGTACACAGGCTGTATTCATGAAGGATTTGGATTTAGTCTTCTCATATTTTATTCATTGGCAGAATGTTGCTCAACCAGTTTGGGTCAGTGCTAAGATGTTTAAACACATTCAGACTTCCACAGGCCCCATTACCCAGATGATCTAAATAAAGAAAGGTTTATTTAAGAAACACCTACTTCAGTACTACCTCATTTTAAAATACATGCTTCAGTACTATCTCATTCTTCAATGCATTTATGTGAAGATCTGTTTTGTGAATTCAAGCAAACTCACAGACAATGCAAAAGTTTGTTTCTGTTAAATGAATGAGATGCAGTGTTACTGTTCAGAACCATCATAGACATACATAAAATACAATTTAAAACAAAATACAATTTAAAACAAAATACAATTTAAAACAAACCAAATCAACCAAATCAATCATTCATCACAATAACACTGAATGCTACTGTAGGCCTATATGAGCATTAACATGTCATTATCATCAGAGTCTTGCCAGTCTACTGTAGGCCTAGTGTATATGAACATTAACATGTCATTATCATCAGAGCCTTGCCAGTCTACTGTAGGCCTAGTGTATATGAACATTAACATGTCATTATCATCAGGGCCATGACAGTCTACCGTAGACCTATATGAACATTAACATGTCATCATCAGAGCCATGACAGTCTACTGTCGGCCTTCTGTATATGAACATAAACATGTCATTATCATCAGGGCCATGACAGTCTACCATAGACCAATATGAACATTAACATGTCATTATCATCAGAGCCATGACAGTCTACCGTAGACCTATATGAACATTAACATGTCATCATCAGAGCCATGACAGTCTACTGTCGGCCTACTGTATATGAACATAAACATGTCATTATCATCAGAGTCTTGCCAGTCTACTGTAGGCCTACTGTATATGAACATTAACATGTCATTATCATCAGAGTCTTGCCAGTCTACTGTAGGCCTACTGTATATGAACATTAACATGTCATTATCATCAGAGCCATGACAGACATATGAACATTAACATGTCATCATCAGAGCCATCACAGTCTTGTCTTCTGTCTCTTCAGTAGTCTTTGTCTGGCTGGTACAGGTCTCTCTCTACTGTATGCGGCAGTTCTTATGTAGCTGGTGTCTCTCCTGTACGTGACAGGTCTTACATAGCTGGTCTCTCTAAGGTGTGTGACAGGTCTTACGTAACTGGTCTCTTTACGGTATGTGACGGGTCCTGCGTGGCTGGAATCTCATCCGGCCAGTCAGGCCAGACACACACTCCTCTCTCTCTCTCTCTCTCTCTGTCTCGCTCTCTCTCTCTCTCTCTCCCACACACGATCGCTATCACCATGACAGCGGCTGTTGTTGACAGCGTGATCCTGCGACGGGAACATAGTTTCTGTTCAGGACATTCCTGCTGAGGAAATTCCCTTCCGCCTCTCCGGTGGCTCTGCCATCAGACCCAGGTCACATTCAATCACAGTTGAAATCCTTTCTGTCAAATACTTCATTGCTGCTCAGTTTCAGGTTTAAAATGTAACTGGCATACAGTACTAGTATTAGAAACACACCTAACTAATACTCAACGTGTGTAAAAGGGTTTCAACTACTATTCAAACCAGATTTGCCTGGTACTGCTGTTCAATGTGGGTAGAAACGGTATTTATATTGTTCTGTCCGTCTGTCCGTCTGCCCGTCCGCCCGTCCGTCTGTCTGTCTGCTAGGTTAGAACTGCTCAGGTATTCTCTTCTCCCAATTGAGAAACTGTCAGTCATTTCTCAATGTCCTTTTTGAAATTTGAAAAACTAAGGAACTCAGGCAGCTTGGGGTTGAAAGACGATGCAAAATGGAGAGAGAGAGAGTCTGTATGTGTGTGTGTGTGTGTGTGAGTGTGTGTCTAAGAGCAGCATCCTACTAAAACCGATCAGATTTTCTTCAGTCAGTCCAGAGGGAATGTTGTGTCTCATTGTCGTCCAGCAGTGGACCATGTCTTAATTCTCTCACAGCTCCTGTGTGCCTTCAAATGTATTCTTCATAAAGTGCCATCATATCATCACATTTCTAAATAGTTTTCATCTGCTCCTGTCATTTAACCATTCTGTATGCCAAACAGGAGTTTGTCCATGTTGGAACGTGTAAAGAATAAGAAGAGTAAAATGGAAATTAAAAATCTGTTGTGCTTATCTGCTCCAGAGCTCAAGTTGCAGATCCTCTTCCCTGCCACGGGAGGCGCTACTTTGTGTAACAGTCCAGACTGCAGGTGGCGGTCAGCGGCCGCCTCTTGCCTTTCGGACACTGGCGCAGGATGAAGTCATAGTTAGCCGATGTAGACATGGCATAGAAGACGTTGGCTTTTTCTGGGATGAGCAACTCTGGAGAGGAAAAAGAAAAAAAAAATGGGGAAAAAGGCTAAAAGAATAGATGGCATGTATCTGAACATCTACATAATATTATATATAGTTATATATATACTAATATTGTGTGTGATAATATATCATATTATCACATGAGGATGTTACAATGGTCTTCGTCAATCAGTCATCCCCACAGGTCACTGTTTAATTTGTAGTTACACTAAGTTAACACCTTAACTGCAGTAGGTTATTGCATGGTACTGTAATTGTGGTGCGGTGACATATTGCAATGTATTTTTGTGTGATTGGATTGTATGGATATAATTTACTTAGTTTCTATAGCAACCACTATATCATGTTTGGGATGCTACGGCTCGTTTGGGTCAGTTGTATGAACTGCGCATTGATTTAGAACATGTTTGATGCCGGGCGTATATACCGGGCGTTGTGGAGAAATAATGTATGCCTCTCGAATGCGTCTTGGCCAATCACAATCGAGTATTCACACAAGCTTTTGTATAATACATGGTAATTGTGGTGCGGTCTCATATTGCAATGTATTTTTGTGTGATTGGATTGTATGGATGTTGGGGGTGTTAGGTAGCAGGACGTGGCCTTTTTCTGTTTTGTTTTTGTGCGCTTTAAAGGAAAATAAATAAACATTTGATCACAAAAAAAAACACCAAGTTAACACCAGACTGCTAAAATGAATTGTTCCTTGACAAAAACACAGTAGTTGCCCAGTGATTTGACTTGTCGACACCGATACGTCTTCTATTTCTCCGGGACCATTTATTACATTACATTATAGTCATTTATTACCATTTAATACATGACATTACAGTCATTTATTAACACTGAAATGAGTGCTGCTGTGTCCCAGCGAGCTCTGAGCCCCGCCCACCTCTCCCTGGAGAGATGACCTGGCTGAGGGTGAAGGCCTGGCTGCTCAGGTGCTCCAGGTGGTGCTTCTCCAGACCTCTCTGGATCACCTGTGCCGTTTTGTCTTGACTGGTCAGCTGAGACAGACAGGGACACACAGACACACACAGACCCACAAACACACACATCAGAAGAGCCATTAACACGGGGACAGGGAGCCAGGAGGTGGTGCTATAGGAGGAGACGAGCTACCACGCCAGCAATGGACCTTACTGAACCGTCTACGAACTGGGGTCGGTCAGTTTAAATCATCCATGAACAAGTGGGGCCTGGAAGACAGTGACAGCTGACAGCCTGAGCAGACTGATGAACACATAAGTACCACCTGCCCCCTATACAGACCACCCTTTTCGACATAGGACCAGAGATGAGGGCATGGCTGCACGACACCGAGTTGGATCTCTTCTTCTTCTTCTTCTTCTTCTCCTTCTTCGTTTGGGTTAGATGTTTGTTTCTCCTCTCCCCCCCAGGCTCGGGGGCGAGGGGCTATCCTTTTACCACCCCAAGCCTGGGTGAGGGGTCACCCGGGCGATATATCCGGACACACCTCCAGGAGCCATGTCACCGTTTCGTCATCCACAACCGTCAGGCCACGCATTCCGTTGGGTGTCTGATATATCGGTCAGTCCTGGATGACGTGGTCTACGGTTTGTTCCTCGGCACCACACTCGCACGCCGCACAGGATACCAAGCCCCATCTGTGCATTGATGAGCAGAAGTGTCTGACGCCGGTCCGGAGACCATTAAGCTTCACCCATGCCAGTCTGGGGAGGGACTGGCGGCCAGGATAAAATCACTCTGGAGGGTTTGCCTCCCACTCTGCATGCCAGGTGAGGTCTGCCCATCCTGTCTCACTGATGTTAAGATCTCTGCATTGCTGCAGGAGATCCCGAGCGTCAGGCACAAAAGGGTGTCTAGACTTGAGACACTGGGGAGGCTCCACTGTTGCAGTGAGCCTGTCATGGAGCAGGTGGTTAAGCTCTAAGGCCTGGCAGGCGAGAGGTGCTGTGGTTCCCATGCAGCTGATGTTACACGAAAAAAGAAGAAGAGGACAGGGTATAGGAAGTAACCCTAACCTACCACCTCAAAATAGTCGACTAGTTGATTAAAGGAGTAGTAAAGGGAAAATGCATGTTTAGCCCTGTTTTAAGGTTACTTATGAACATATACTATGGTTCATATCAAAACGTTGACAAAACTAGCACTTTTGAGAAAGTCTGATAATTGCTCTACCACCGTTTTGGTCATACAATGGATGTGGGGAACTAAAACCTCAGTGAGTTTCTTGTCTTTGAAATTGAGAGTTAAAGATGTTTTTTGAATGATTTTTCACGTTGCCCACCCACATCCATTGTATTCCCAAAACGGTGGTAGAGCAATTATCAGACTTTCTCAAAAGTGCTAGTTTTGTCAACGTTTTGATCTGAACCATAGTATATGATCATAAGTAACCTTAACAGGGCTAAACATGCATTTTCCCTTTACTACTCCTTTAATCTCGGGCTTGCCGCAATAATTTGTTTCAAATAACCAATTTTTTAAAATGAATTATTAATTTTAAAATGAATTATTTTATTTAATATGAATTAAATCAAATTAATTATTTTATATAATAATTAAATTTAAATTTAAAAACGCTGAAATGACGAAGATGAACTACCTACAACGGCCCCCAACAGTAAAAAAAAAATATATATATAATATATAATAAATAAATTAATAACTTTAAAAACAACTAGACCACCAGCAATGCACACGGTCTAGTGGTTTGATAAAGGACTGAACTCCTCCCTCTCACCAGGATGCTCTTGTACATGTTTGATAATGGACTCTCACCAGGATGCTCTTGTACATGTTTGATAATGGACTCTCACCAGGATGCTCTTGTACATGTTTGATAATGGACTCTCACCAGGATGCTCTTGTACATGTTGCCGTTGTCACTGCAGCTCTCCACGCTGATCCTGATGATGCAGGAGTCAGCCACCTGCCGGTTGTAGAGGGGCAGCGAGGTCATGGAGACAGAGCGCTGGTGTTGGGAGGCCAGCGGGGGCCTGGCGCGGGGGGCGGTGGGGCCGGGCGGGGACAGCAGGTCTGGCTGGGAGCTGGACACGGAGCTGGAGAGGGAGGGGGAGTCAGGCGAGGAGGGAGGGAAGACCTCAGCTACGTTCTGGCAAGAGCTGGACAAAGACTGGGACTAGAGGGAGGAGACAGAGCGACAAAGAGAGACACAGAAAATAAATTATTTAGAGAAAGCATGGAGCATGAGAAAGAGAGCAATATACCATTACAGGTGTATTTATTTATTTATTTATTTATTTATTTATTTATTTATTTATTTATTTATTTATTTATTTATTTATTTATTTATTTATTTATTTATTTATTTATTTATTTATTTATTTATTTATTTATTTATTTATTTATTCCCTATACAATTAGAGGTGTAGGGTGTACTCATGTATTTATTTATTTACTTACCATACCATAAGAGGTGTAGGGTTTACCCATGTATTTATTTATTTACCAATAGAGGTATAGGGTGTACCCATGTATTTATTTATTTACGATACCATTAGCGGTGTAGGGTGTACCCATGTATCTATTTACGATACCATTAGAGGTGAAGGGTGTACCTATGTATTTATTTATTTACCAATAAAGGTGTAGGGTCTACCCATGTATTTATTTTTTTACTATACCATTAGAGGTGTAGGGTGTAATCATTTATTTATTTATTTATTTATTTGCCATTAGAGGTGTAGGGTGTTTTTTAGTTTTTTTTACCAATAGTGGTGCAGGTTGTACTCATGTATTTATTTACTAATAGAGGTGTAGGGTTTGTTTGTTTATTTATTTATTTATTTATTTATTTATTTATTTATTTATTTATTTATTTATTTATTTATTTATTTATTTATTTATTTATTTATTTATTTATTTATTTATTTATTTATTTATTTATTTATTTATTTATTTATTTATTTATTTATTTATTTATTTATTTATTTATTTATTTATTTATTCATTCATGTGTTTACCAATAGAGGGCAGGGTGTACTCGTACAGTATATTTATTTATTTATTTATTTACTTTTCTGCTCGTATTTGTTATTTTCTTTATTGTTAATATGTTCAGTGGAAATGCTAGCTAGGACTAACCAGTAGTACCATAAGAAGGGATGAGCCAATTGATGGCACGACATTTACATAATAAAATTCATTCATACATGCAGAGAGACAGGAAAACAGGAGAACATCGGTGAGTGGATATGGATGTTGACACTTCGACTGGGAACATACGTAATGTTTAGCAGAGCAGAGAGGAGAGACACTTAGCCTGCTCCACTCACATTCCACCTTTCAAGGACAGTAGCTGCAGAATGCCCTATTAGTGCCACATGTGAGGGATACACCCCTGTCCATTTGCACAGTCATTAGTATGGCCTCAGGGTCTGTCAGAGCTGCCAGGGTTTACTCTCTGTGTGTACTCATCTATCTATCTATCTATCTATCTATCTATCTATCTATCTACTCTCTGTGTGTTCGTTTGATCAAACAACAATCTATCTATCTAGTATCTATCTACCTAGTGTCCATCCACCCACCCACCCACCCACCCACCCACCCACCCACCCACCCACCCATCCACCCATCCATCCATCCATCCATCCATCCATCCATCCATCCATCCATCCATCCATCCATCCATCCATCCATCCATCCATCCATCCATCCATCCATCCATCCATCCATCCATCCATCCATCCATCCATCCATCCATCCATCCATCCATCCATCCATCCATCCATCCATCCATCCATCCATCCATCCATCCATCCATCCATCCATCCATCCATCCATCCATCCATCCATCCATCCATCCATCCATCCATCCATCCATCCATCCATCCATCCATCCATCCATCCATCCATCCATCCACCCACCCACCCACCCATCCATCCATCCATCCATCCATCCATCCATCGTAACTAAAGGCCCAGAGCTGGAAACAACACTGGCACAGGGAGAAGCCGACGGATGGACAGACACACTCTCGCATGCATGCACACACACACACACACACACACACACTATATAAACCGAAATTAAGAACATTCAGTATGATAAAAAGGTGGTATGGAAATGAAAAATATGTTTGTGCTCCATTATCCAAAAGACAAAGATCATTATGTGCCCAACTTCGCTCTGGGATCTTGCCCCTGCACCTTGAAACTGGACGTTACCGGGGAGTTATATTGATATTGACCCTTATATCATAAGTTGCGTCAAAGAATATTTGAGAGATGTAAAAATATTGATTTGATGTGGTTGAGCGATGCAGAGAGACTAAAATGGATGTCTGATCATAGGGTATTTGCACTTGCAGAATATTTAGAGAAAGCTTGGGACAAACGAACAAAGAGAACTTGCGTAGCTTACAAACCGTGAGAAGTGTATGTGATATAGTTAATTATTGTTTATTGTTTATGGTGTCTTATAATCCCGTAAGGGATGGGTCCTCGGACATGATACGAAAATAAACTTTAATTGATTGATTGATTCATTCATTAATTCATTCACACAGGCAGACAGACAGACAGACAGACAGAGAGATAGACAGACAGATAGACACACACACACACACAGACAGACAGACAGACAGACATACTGTCCCATGGTAATGTCTTAAGTGAAAGGTTTACCTGCAGTCTGAGACAGGACAGATCCTCCATCTCAGACCCACTGGACCCTGAGGAGGACATGCTGATCTGGTCCGCCTGGGTCTTCCTGCTGGATCCCTCACTCACCGTCAGGAGGCTGCACACACACACACACACACACACACACACACACACACACACACATACACACACACACACACACACGAGTCAACACTGTGTACACAATCATACTGTATGAAGATGATGATGATGTACTACTATCCTGACAGGAGCAGATGAAGTCTTACTATACTCAGTACAGGGTGTAATTTTGGTTTGACCTCTGATAGGCATTTAATGCGACCACACGTAGTGCGCAATACCTTTTTTTTGCATAGCTTAATTTGAGCTACAGTCAGATCTGATTATTTTGATGACTGGTTCCTTAACCTGACCTGATGATCATGCATTTGACCTACATGTGCACTTTCTGCATACAAATGGATAACAGCTTATAGGGTTGAAAAAAACTAACCTAGCTAAACATTACATGTCTGGTTTGTTTATTAACCTTATGCAATTCAGTGGGCGAATGAGCCTAATGTCATGGCTGAAATCTAGCCGGGTTTGCAATGGTAGGCAAGTCGATATGGGATTGTCCCGTATCGAAAAATAAAATGCCCTTTCAATACTGAGTCAATACGACACTTGATTTGTCCTGTATTTATGTGCACAGAACTGTAGTGTTGACGGAGGCTCTGGGCTTTGTCGCCGCGCAACCAAATTCAACCAGATACTACAGCCGTTAGCAAGAAACAGCAAGCCAGTCCTATCAGTGATATTGGACTAGGGAGACAGGACCAGAAAAGAAGGAGATCTGTCTTAAGCATTTGTCCACCAAGTTATTGCTAGGGACAATTCAGTCGTTGCCGGGCATCTCCGCTAAATTCTACGCAAATGTGTTGTTTTAAATATTTTGTTGTTGAATAGTAATGACTACCATATACAGCAGTATTCAAAATGGCCACAAGTGTCCTTCTGATTTGGTTCAGTGTCAGTGAGTGGTAGTGGATGAAAGAGAGGATAACAGCTCAGTTTAAACCCTACATGAACTGCCAAAGTGCTTTGCGTACATCCAGTGTGTGTGTGTGTGTGTGTGTGTGTGTGTGTGTGCATATAGCAGGTGTGTGTGTGTAAAGGGCAGGTTCTCACCAGGACAGCTTCTTGGAGAGTGTGCGGTGCTTCCATGGCTTTGGGGAGCCGGGGTCTACAGGAGGCTCCAGTCGTTGTGACAGCTCATAGCTGCCAGAACACACACACACACACAGTTAGACACACACACACATACTGTACACAGACAAATGTACATAGAGAAGGTTTTAAAATATATATATTATTTAAAATATATATATTTTAAAAGACGTATGAAACTCATACAAGCACCTACAGTATGCATACTGTACATGAGTAGTTATGCACGTTGATGGTACTGTAGTGAATAAGAAACTTTAGAGAACAACAGTTAATAGTTGATCAGGTGACAAGAACACACAAGCTTGCTCCCCCCCCCCCAAAAAAAAACATTAACCCATTTTTGGAACTTTACTAAGACCTGTTATAAACATAACATACATTATTCAGCAGTGTACTGAACTCTGAATTACTCAATGAATCACCACCCTTAAAAACTCAGAGATTTCAGAGAGGGGCCATTTAGGTTATGTAAGCCTGCTGTAACAAAGCTTTATTGGCCAATAAGGGACATCCTTTAAGGGCATGATGGGATCCATGAGAAGCAGCACTCTTCTTGTGGTCTACCATAAACACAGTGGTACTCTATAAAAAAGTCAACATGGAACAAGAATGGTCATTGGTCTGGCGTTTAAGAATGAGTGGGAGACTGGTGGAAGGGCTAGGGTTAACCTCACCTCTCCTGGTCCTTCAGCATCTCCTGTCCCTGCAGCCAGGCGCCTATCCTGGGGTGAGGAGGAAACGTGTGCTGGGAACAGGACACCTGGAGCAGGCGGATCTGAGAGAGAATCTCAAACTCCTGCAGAGAGAGAGAGAGAGAGAGAGAGAGAGAGAGAGAGAGAGAGAGAGAGACAGAGACAGACAGACAGACAGACAGACAGACAGACAGACAGACAGACAGACAGACAGACAGACAGACAGACAGACAGACAGACAGACAGACAGACAGACAGACAGACAGACAGACAGACAGACAGACAGACAGAAAGTACATACAAAGACAGAGAGAAAGAGAGAGAGGGAGAAAGGAAGGACGAGAGAGAGAAAGACAGAGCATCATGGGTCTGTGCTGATAAGTGGCATGGCTATATAACCTGCCCTGAACTAGAAACACCTGATAACATTTTAAATAGTTATGATATTGCAATAAAGGCTTCTTGACAGAGGGTGCGGCCTGGAGAGTACAACACACAGACATCCAGGGACCACACAGTGGTCTCTCTGTCCTGTCCCGCTCCACACCACAAAGCTCAGCCAACAGGAGTGGAGAATGTGTTATCAACACTGTGTGCTGAGTAAACACCCTGGCCTGCACACCCTGGCCTGCACAGCCACCAGCCCCTCAGGCCAAGACCAGGGAGAGGTGCACAACATACATTCATCAGACACCTTTGTGGTGTACAGTGTCATTTCCCCTCGAACTTTTAAGCTCATGGAGGGTGAGACGTGAAGGAGAAAAGAGGAACAACTTACCCTCCTCCTCTTTTCAAAGTTTATGAGGCCCCCCTGTGAGAATAGAGCACATTAAGAATGTAATTTACCAGTCACACAATGATCCACATGGCTCTTGCTAACATTAAACGTAGCTTTAGCGAACATGAAATTGACGTGTTTCTGAATGGTGTCTCTGAATAGATAATGGGGTGATAGAAATGTAGCTACAAATATAGCCTGGCTTTTAGTTATCAGTAATTGAGTGGCTTGTGACATAGAACTGGAACTGTATTCAAATGTATTCAAATTCTGAGCTTACAAATTATATGGGTTTCACAGACTAATCGACTATCAAACTACAGTATAGTGCATTGCTGATCAACTATATATATACATTTTAAAAAGTTGTTCATCTTTGTTGTTGCATAATTTTTTAATTATAAAGAAAATATATATATATTGACCATTGTTATTGGGTGAAAAAAATTATAGCGGTAAACCCATGATAAATCATCTAATCCACTATTTTGGGGGAATGCAGTAGGCGTGAATGCCCTAGTCTGAGCTGAGTCTGTCCCAGCCTCAACTCCACAGAGCTGAGTCTGTCCCAGCCTCACTTCCACACTATCAGAGCTGAATCTGTCTCTCCTCACCTCGACACTATCAGGTAGAGCTGTGTCCAGCATTGTCAGGACAGTCAGGTAGGTGCCTAGGTAGGGAACCACTCCACCGGACGTGCTCTGGAAAAAAAAACACACACACACACACACACACACACACACACACACACACACACACACACACACACACACACACACACACACACACACACACACACACACACACACACACTTATGAAGCAAGAAGACCCTGGACTGGACTAGGCCATTATTACCATCCTTTAATTCCACTGGACTGGAGCCAATGGAAACCTGTCAGAGACGCTAGTCGCTAAATATAGGGTTGGGCTCTCCAGCTACGTGAAATATTCTTTCTGCCGCTAGGACAGTGGGAGGAATCTCAGTACTGTAGTTTCTGCTGCTAGGACAGTTAGAGGAATCAGGGTAGTTTGTGCTGCTAGGACAGTGAGAGGAATCAGGGTAGTTTGAGCTGCTAGGACAGTGAGAGGAATCAGGGTAGTTTGAGCTGCTAGGACAGTGAGAGGAATCAGGGTAGTTTGTGCTGCTAGGACAGTTAGAGGAATCAGGGTAGTTTGTGCTGCTAGGACAGTGAGAGGAATCAGGGTAGTTTGAGCTGCTAGGACAGTGAGAGGAATCAGGGTAGTTTGAGCTGCTAGGACAGTGAGAGGAATCAGGGTAGTTTGTGCTGCTAGGACAGTTAGAGGAATCAGGGTAGTTTGTGCTGCTAGGACAGTGAGAGGAATCAGGGTAGTTTGAGCTGCTAGGACAGTGAGAGGAATCAGGGTAGTTTGAGCTGCTAGGACAGTGAGAGGAATCTCAGTAGTTTAAGCTGCTAGGACAGTGGGAGGAATCTGTAGTTAGCTGCCTGTGCTTTGTTTAAAAGAGAGAGGCTGGGCAGCAAAAAACAGTGACTACTTTTATTCCATGTCTACAATTTTGGGGATATGAAAGTGGTCACACTTCTTGTGTTTTTCACAGCCGAGGATTGTGATGGGGGATTTCCCTACTGACTGCATGACTTCTCCAGAAGAAGAAACTAGCACTGCAAACTGAGTAGACAACCAGAGCCTTCCTTCCCCTTTCCTCCACAATACCAAGATTACAATAAATCCAGCCAATTTGCTGACATATTCATATCAAGAGTTTCCACAGTTGCAATATGGCAGTGTTATAGATGAGCTACTAGAGTGATAGGGTATTTTTCATGCTGGGGTGTGAGGCGTCTCTCACCATCTGTTTGGGTAGAGGACATGGTCTGGGTATCCTGGGAGAAACGTTATACACGACAGGTTGGCTCTCGTCCTGGAGAAGAGGCAAACAGGAGCTATTTTTCTGTCGGAGTTTATGGACACACATATTCCCACAGTCAAGCTATGAATCTGCAGCACACAGCCAGCACAGGCTGCTAAGTCTTTAAGTCATTTTCATTGCTGGGTGAACAGGAGCTATGACAATGAAGGGGGGAGTCGATCACAAGTTATAAAGCCAAGATTTCACTTTTTACATGCACTATTTCACCAGTTGCACCATATCTGGTTAATGTGCACTCTTTACTAGGAATCAAATCAAACTTTATTGATATAGCACATTTCAGACGTGAATAAGATACAATGTGCTTCACAAAATGAATTGGAATAAATAAGAAAAAATAAGATAAGGCTACAAAACATTAATAAAATACATAAATAAATGGTAACCATAATAAATAAACAGAAAAGTAAACTGAGTATAGAAAAGACTAACACACAAGAGCATCTTAAAGCAAGAGTAAAAATGTGTGTTATACAGTAAGAGCTTTTAAAAAAATCTCCAGTTGTGTCCCCCCTCCAGCTCTCTGGCAGGCTATTCCAGAGACTGGGGGAATAAAAGATAAAAGCTTAGATTAGATGCCTTTATTTGTCCACAATATAAATTAGTTTTGTTTCAGTCAGACAAATAAAAATATAACAATACAACCTCACAATAAAAAACGCAATAAAAGGCAAGAGGCACTGTAGGGTCTCAAAAAAGAATCGAGTGCTTTTTGCATTGTGTGCATGTGTGTGTCCGCTTGGAGGGCATTGTCTGCTTATGATAACAGCATGTACGTTTCTCAGGGTCCGCTACAGAGAGATATGGGCGCTCCTAGGCAATGTTCCTCAGGTGGTACAAAGCAGTTAGTCATATTCTTAATATGTGCTTCTTTAAGAATATGACCAAAACCATTTTTTTAGGAACATAGCCAAGAAGCATGCATTTCTCTCTCTAGCAGACACTGAGAAAGAGTTACCAAATATAATACCAAATGTGATCGCTCTTACCGCAGAAGAACCAAATGAAAATGGCAAATGGAAAATGCTGTTCCAAATGTTTTTTAGCAGTCAGTTATGGTTAGATAGTTTGTATGAGGCCATAGATTAACATTAGATTACAAGAAAATATGTTGTGCTACTGATAAAACACTTCCTTGGAGCCAGAGGCAGTGCCTGTGACTGATTCTCTGAGACAGAACAGAACAAGACTACAGATGGACGGATAGGTTCATCTAATAAAAGGTGTAAGACGCATTAACACATTTCCATGGAAACCAACAGAAAACCATAAAAACTCCCAGCAGAAAAGCATCCTGTGGAGCTGAATGGAGAATAAGTACGTGTTGACTTAGGATTCCTTTCACAAGGAAAGTTACACCTAAGCAAAGACTCTGATGTAAGAGTCTGAAGCAGACTGGATAATGGAACACTCTTTATGTGTGTGCTTGGGGATATTACAGTAAACATTAACTTAACACAAGATGTGAAAGCAGAATGGCAAGGTGCTTGCACTTGAAGATTCAAGTGAAGGTCAAACAAAAAAACTAGGGTTTCATACTCTGCCACTTGCTTTGCCTTTCAAAGACCATAGATTTGTGCCCATTTTAAGGTGAAAATAGATCATTCTTACTTGGATTCTCACCTCTATCAGGATCGCTCTGTTGGTCAACACACAGTTTTTATCAGGGAAGGTCTCGCATAGGTTCTCAAAGGTAGACATGCTCTCCCTGTAGAAGAAGAACCACCCATCAATACTCACCCAACAAACCAGACAAGAACTGCATGGGGAACTTATGAAATGATGGTCCAATTATCCTTGACACGGCCACTATGTTTATTGCCAAGATAGGGTACATGATGACCTGAGATCAGCAAAAGAATCTGGGTCATCTACTGTCGGCGTGTATCATCTGCTGTCTCAGCCTTTCAGATCCTAGAGATGAGGGATCATCGTCCTGGTTAAAGAGTGAAGCTGTTCTTATGACAGTCCCACACCACTGGCTTTTAAAGTACATGACTCAGCTGAAACCATGTCACTAGGAGCCTGGCAGAAGACAGCCATGACCTTGTTGTAGATGGACGAATGCTCAATGTCATGAAATTCTATACTGTCTCCCTCGGGTAGAGATAGCCTACAAGTCATTCAATAATATTATTCTGTCTGTAACAGATGGGATTTAAACCACTGACATTCTTCATCAGAACCCAACTTCTCCTACAGGGTTACTCTGCCAGATATCTTGGTGTTAACTACCTGCTAACAGCAGCCCACGTTTTCCTCAGTCTGTAGACGGCGTTGGACTGTAAGGCTGACAGGATGGCCCTCAGGGAGGAGAAGTTCTTCAGTTGCCGACACTCCTGTGGGAGATCAGTCACAGGTTTAACACGGTTCATTCATTAGTAACTATGAGGCTTTGGATTTGGCACAAGGCCTGGGTTCAAAACACTCAGAGGCGGCACTTCAGATCGAGCAATTTCAGCCTTCGCTCACCTGTGCCACCCTGATCCACCTCTCTATGACACGCGCCCTGTGGTAGGGGTTGGACGGCGTCCAGCGGAGGGAGGCGGGGCCAGGGGAGGAGGGGGCGGGAACACATAGCAGGGAGGTGATGACCCTGTTGGTGACAGCGTTGAACTGGGCGATGGTGGCCCGGATGGTGGGGGACTGGTTCTCCTTGTCCCTCTGGGACCAGACACAGCCCAAGCACTGGTAGGGCACCACGCGTCCAAACAGCTCCTAAGAGGCAGGGAGAATCTTCAAGTCATTAGTGTTTAATAGGGACCTAGAAGCCTTGTCCCTTACCTTTCCTCCCTAAGGGTTAGGGTTAGGTCTACAAGTGAACTGTATAGTCAGGGGATCAGTATCCATAAACCGTAATGTCAATGACCGACACGTACCGAGTCCAATCGGGTGAGCTGTTCTGCGATGCTTGTGACTGAGAAGTCCATGATGTCTCCCTGATGATCCAGATGGTCCCATTCAGACCCCTCTTCCTCTTCCTCTCCCTCCCCTTCCTGTTCTACCTCTGCTTGCGCAGAGCGACCAACAGTCTCTGTTTCTATGGAGACAGAGGATGAAGAAAATGAGAAGGCTAACAATAAAGGTTAAAAGTATGGTAATGAAGGTTGGAGTTTGATTAGGTTAGGGTTATGTAATGAAGATTGGAGATAGTTAGGGTCAGTATTTGTATAGGGTTGTATTTGTTCTCATAAGAACAGCTCCCTCATTGTGGTTGTATTTGTTCTGTTGTTATTTGTGTATTTATGTGAATGAATGGTGGAATTAGGGTTGGGATTAGAAGATTAGGATTAGATTAGGGTAGAGTACAGTAATGAAGGGTAGCGTAGGGGTTAGGAAATAGGAGCTTAGAGTAAGATTAGGGTAGAGTGGGAGGCTTCCTGGTTGTCCATGAAGAGCGGTTAGGGATAGTAGGGTTAGTAGGGTTCTGGTCCACCTCCATGAAGGCCGTACCGTCTTGTTGGAGCCTGCTGAGTAGAGACTCAGCCTGCTGGGCCAGGGAGGAGAGCCAGGGCCGCGCCCGGAGGTGCTCCAGCAGCAGCCGGAGAGACGAGTGCTGAGGGGCGTCCCGGAAGTCCTCCCTGTAATCCTCCAGCCAGGCCTGCAGCAGGGCCAGCAGGGGACTAGGGACGGAACAGAACGGATGATTCCACTACTCTACGTCTCCTGTGATATTGTGATGATTTTAGCTTAGCTTAGTTGAGCTGTCTTAGCTTAGCTCTTAGTTTATCTCTTTTTGTTTTTTGCACGAGCATTTTGTACTTGCTCTTTGCACTGTCCTGTCTGGTCCCTGTACCCTGTCCAATGTTGTCTCAATGTTATGCACCATGTCCGAAAGCAAATTCCTACTATGGTGACAAACTACAATGGCAATAAATTGATTCTGATTCTGATTCTACCTTTTCCACCAGTCTGATTGATATTCACCTAACATTTTCAAAAGACCTACTGTAGGTACAGTATAGCAATGCAGGCAGAAACAACACAGTACTGTCTTTAAACCCAGAGTGCAGTAATCAAGATGATAAATGGGATTATGGGAAATGGAGTCGATTGTCTACTCACCTTCTGTGGCATTCACTGTTGTCCAGATCTGAGGCAGCGTTGGCTCTGCGAGAACACAAAGGGACACAGACAGAATAAGACTCATCTTTATGCAATTTCCCCCTGGGGATCAATAAAGTACCACCTACCCACCTACCTGTGCTGTTGATCACATTATTTTGACTACAAGCTTATGTTTGCTTACAAACAAACCCAAGTACAGTAAAAACAGTAAAAACAAATAAATGAAGACGATGTCCACTTAGACAGCCTGTTTAAGATCTATACAACTATCAGACGCTGAGGTGAACGAGCCATTTTAGGGAGGGTATCAGGACAGCCCGGCGTCCTAAAGTGACGTCACCCTAACCCTAGTCTGAGGCAACTCCGCTGTGTATAACAGCTGTTGTTGAGAGAGTCCAGGTAATGGGCAGCTGCTGACTGGTTATTATCATTACATCAAAGACGCAGCCGGGATGGACGGTTTGTCATGTAAATGTATTTTTGTATTGTTGTCTCTTGGCTTTTAAGGGTTTTAGTGATTCAATTTCAACTTTTTTATTTCCCACTATGTTTTTACTATGTTTGCCTATTGTCTGTTTGTTGTATCGATGACTCTGCTGCAAACCAAATCTACCTACGGGTATGAATAAAGTAAACTGAACTGTGTTGGAAATTGATGTCTCTGACAAAACAAGTCACTTTGCATCCGAGTGTAACGCCAATTTGTCTAAATCTTATCAAGTGCTATAATTAGAAGGAATGTGTGTCGACTGAGAGGTGTTGGCGTTCGCCAGAGTTAGCGGAGGGAGGGAAGAAACAAGCAACAACAAAAACACCAATAGTCATGGAGAACAGTTGTTGAAAGAGAGAGGTCTAGACTGAAACACCCAAATAAAGAACAAGATTGAAACCAGGACAGATAGAGATGGACAATGGCAGTGTGATGGTGAATTTGAATGTGAATGCGTGTGCCAGTTCTGGTCAATAGCACTAGTGGCTGGGGGGTATTATAACACTCTGGGGCTGGTCCACTAAACATTAACGAGAGCAGAAAAGGTGTGTGGGATCAATACCCTGTGAAGGGAGAATGTCAAGGTGAGGGGGATTTGGTTATGCAAAGAAACATGCTCTATAGATACCCTCACACCAAGATCTGTACCAGTCTCTTTGTTGTCACAGGCTAGCTTCAGTATGTATTTCACATTTTGTGAAGTGGGTGAGTGTGACAGAGGGACAGAGAGAGAGAGAGAGAGAGAGAGAGAGAGAGAGAGAGAGAGTCTAAAGGCCCACCTGTTAAAGAGCAGTGCTATGAGTGCCTTGGTACTGGTGAAAGTTCTGTACGTGGCCAGAAAGATTCTGCCATAGTCTGGCTCTGGGCAGCAGGGGTCCAGAAGGTAGGCGACCAGCCGGTCCAGAGAGGCGGCCTTCAGCCGACGGACCTTGCAGGTGCGGTACTGGACGTAGGCGTGGCTGGGCAGCGCCTCGCTGGGCTGAGGGGACGGGGAGACGGGCTCCCTGCGCAGGGTGACCCCATACACCACCCCCTCCTCATACTCCTCGCCCCACTCCTGCACGGGGTTCTGGGTAAGAAAAAAATGTAGGCGAAGGAAGGGTTAGACATGACAACTAAGAGAGAAGGAGAGAGAGAGAGAGAGAGAGAGAGAGAGAGAGAGAGAGAGAGAGAGAGAAGGGGGGGAGACAGGGGCGTTGAGGGCTGAAACTGAAGTCCACAAGAGCACAATCTTACCCAACAACTCCCACAGGCCTAGGTATGGAATGAGGTCTATATACTTTACAGTCTACACAATACACAATCTGTGACAGATTTAATTTAATCTATTATGTATATTCTTTATTCCGCTCTACTTTTTTTCCCCGCTATTGCTGTACTTTTTCCCCAAATTTCCCCCATGGGGATTATTAAAGTATCTACGTTTATGTTTCTTTTGGATCCCCATTAACTGTCGCAGAACGACAGCTAATCTTCCTGGGGGGGGGGGGGGGGGGTCTGTCTGTCTGTCTGTCTGTCTATGGCAACACTGGGGTGTTTATGGAGACAACACTGAGTTGAAGAGGAGGGATCATTAGCAGGTAACAGAAGGTTACCAGCAACAAACAGCCTAGGAGCACCCACAGACGTGCCCCGGTG
Source organism: Borostomias antarcticus (assembly GCF_949987555.1). NCBI lineage: Eukaryota > Metazoa > Chordata > Actinopteri > Stomiiformes > Stomiidae > Borostomias > Borostomias antarcticus. The sequence continues at coordinate 24,490,291 of NC_140238.1, read as the reverse complement.
TGACAGGCCAGCGGCCCTGAGGGAGAGGTCAGCTGAGAGGTCAGCGGAGACGCAGCGCGGAGGAGCCTCCAGGGAATAAACCAGCAGGTCAGATCCACAACCACTACACCCCGCAGCCTGGGACAACCAGAACAACTATAGGGGTAGGATCCATTACTGCAACCCTGAACACCTACAGGAACACATGAGGACACTGCGCAGCCAGCAGGACACAAATGCCTGGATCTCTTATTACATTTAGTTACTAAATTTAAGTTCATATGTATTGAGCATAATCTTGGAGCCGGCAGCAATCACTTTAACTGTACACGTACATTAGACGTGATAAATAAAGAAATCTTGAATTGACATTACATTACAGTCATTTAGCAGACGCTTTTATCCAAAGCAACTTAGAATAAGTGCATTTAACATAAGAAGAGAGTGTACTACTACTCACCAGAACTCACAAGTGCATCTCCTTTCTAAACAAGTGACTAATAGCATAATGTCGTGCTAAAGGCAAGGTGCAAGAGTACAATGATACGACAGTACACAGAAAGTCAGAGTGAGAGAAATCATCTTCACATAACCCGCTCCGAGCAATGAATTAGACCAACATTGATTTGGGTGAAACAGTGTCTGCTGTTGCTCACTGGCTGCAGCGCTCTATGCAATCACTCAATCTTCTGACACCGAGGTTAATACATGCAGAGGTACAGTATGTTCCAGAACATTCATGAAAAGAGCAATGTTTGTCTATTGAGATGAAGAGGTGTGTGGTACAACAGAGACAGCGCCTGGGGGAACATGTCCCTGAAGCCTAGACAAAGACATTAAATGGGAGACAAAGACAAGCTCATAAATAAATCAGCATAAATCAATTTAAAAAATAATTTAGCCTTTATTTAACCAGGAAAAGTCCTATTGAGATTAAAAATCTCTTTTTCAAGAGAAACCTGGCCAAGACGGGCAGCAGTGCAATCCAAACACAGAGTTTCAGACGGAAAATACAACAGAAAACACAGAGATGCAACAGTAATACAATTTACACGTGACTTGGTGATTTGGCTATATGGCAATACGCTAGTTAAAAACATGAACATACTGTTAAATCCACCTCTAAAACCTTCATAGTGGATTTAAAAACATCGATTGAGACCTGCTCCTCAAGTTTGAGATCATTTTGTAGCATGTTCCAGGCAGAAGTAGCCAAATAACTAAAAGCCATTTTCCCCTTTTCTGTTCTGACTTTGGGAACAGACAGCAGCAAGAAGTCCTGTGATCTTAAGGAGTATTTCCCAGTACTTTTTTGTATAATGTAGGCACAGAGGTAAGAAGGAACAAGACCAAGAATTGCCTTATAAATAATGATGTACCAATGAATACGTCTACGAGTAGACAATGCAGACCATCCAACCCGATCATACAAGGTGCAGTGATGAGTATGATTTCTACAGTTTGTGATCTCAAAGCACCATGGTAAACAGTATTGATTGCATTGAGGCACTGAGAGGAAGCCTCCTCTCTCATTCTCTCCCTGTGCAGGACAACCATCTGTATCTAATGACTGTCCACCCAAAAATCAGCCTCTCTCTTTCAACGCAGCCCCTCACTGCAATCTATCTCACTCTCCTCCCCCTCACCCCATCGTCTTGCCCTCACATGCTAGTGCCTTTCTTCTGCTCTCTCTCTCTCCATGCTCACACGCAATTCCCTCCATTCTCAGAGCCCTCTCTGGTTAGTTAGTTGCCCAGGTAGAACCCAGGTGTCTGGTTAGTTAGTAGTCCAGGTAGAACCCAGGTATCTGGTTAGTTAGTAGCCTAGGTAGAACCCAGGTATCTGGTTAGTTAGTAGCCCAGGTAGAACCCAGGTGTCTGGTTAGTTAGTAGCCCAGGTAGAACCTAGGTGTCTGGTTAGTTAGTAGCCCAGGTAGAGAACCTAGGTTCTGGTTAGTTAGTAGCCCAGGTACATTATACAGACATAAATATCTTTATCATCAGCATCACAGGCATCAGGTTTCACACATCATTTCACACAACACTGAACTCTTACAATCTTAGGTGGAACAAAGTGTTCATACTGAATCCCTGTCTTCCTAGTACTGTTGTGTCCAGGTTGTTGTTGTTGTTGGTCTTGCTTGGCTTGAAGCCCAGTTGCAGGTCCTCCTCCCAACCCTCTCACCAGCAACACAGGCATGGAATGTCTTGTGTGGTTGTCAATCATGCAGATTAAAATAGCGCCAGTTCCTGGATTACAGGATACGTGTGACACTGAAGAGAGTAAAGGGTTTTATGGAACCATCTAGTCAAGTTCATTAGACTTTATCACTGACCACAGGTCTCTAGCAGGTCTACCTCCTCCCCAGGTGGCTTCAAACCACCTCCACTGCACCTTTTGTGCAGCCAGAGACCTGATTATTATCCAGATGATCTAGAGAGACGCCCTGTGTAGGCAGAGGGCTGGCTGTGCCTCTAATTATACACACCTGACAAAGAGCACCTGCCAACAGGATCACACATACTGTATCTGCAGTGTTGAAACACGGATACTGCTGTTCACCAATGTCACACCACTTGGTCTTTGTAGAACAGGCAGCCCACTGCAGATCACCCGTCTGAGGTCATTACAGGCAGATTGTATCGTTGAATGAATGAAAAAATGTCCCTGAAACTGCGAGGCTCCGTCTTTCCCACCCCCAGAGGTGCATGCATGCTCACAAGTCTCAGTGATACAGTAGTACCTCGGTACAGTACACAGTTTAACACGTAGATACCACCAGTACATTTTTTTTTTTACATTTTTACTCATTTGTAGCACGTGTGACTACTATAATACCTAAATGCAAAAATACATAATCTCAGTGATTTATGCCCAACAGGTGGGGAAGAGATTTGTTTTGAGAGCTATTAAAGTTAGTTGTTATTTATGGTAGGGTACGCAACATGCATTCGATTCATCTCGATCCAGTTTAGAATAGACTACTTGATATCAATAGCTCAAACCGCGAACTGTCATTCATTTCAAAATGAGAAACACCCGAGGCTGTTTCTATAGACAATAAAAACATAACACAGGAAAACAGGCTACCTGATTTTTTAGAGAAATTAGGCTTACCATTGTTATCTCCCATTTTCCCATCTCGTCTTTTATGGAGTTTCCATCTCGACAGATATGAGCTGATAAAGAGAAATAAATAATATAACACGCAATTCACGGGAGGTGACGTTTAGGGCTGCATGATCAATAATATTATTTCCAGTTTCACTCTAGTTAAACTACATAAATACGTGCCATTAAAATATAATTGTAAACCAGCGTATTATTTGTCACATTTTAAGCTCCTCATATATATATATAACAGCGCTCTATAAGTTAAGTGGAGATATTTGACATGGTTCAATAAAAAAAACGCGCATCAAACAAAATGTTCGCTCCCTAAAAAGTTCTGAGATTGGCAGGTGAAAGTTGTCCGATAGTTGCATCAGAGAATCGCCGCATGCGAGCGCAACAGCTGAGCGCCTCACCTGAAACTCGGAACTCTTTATAGGGTGGGCGGTGCCGATGGGAGGACCATGCATAATGAGAAGGCGTGACGAGGTGGCTGAATGTCTTTGTTTTCTGTTCAACATCAATATCAGTGTAAAACAATATCAAACAATTCCCCCCAAACATTGCATTATTTACCTTAAAATGTACTAAGAAAACATTAAATGTTATTTTTGAACTGTAACAGTCCCTACAGGTCTATAGGCTACAGAGACTGTTGTGTACATTCCTGTTGTGTACCTGAGATGAGTATCTCTGTTCCTCATGTTCCTCACTGAAGTGACATCATGGCGGAAGTCTCGCCATGGAGGTTGATCTTGTGATCAGCAGTTTATAAGATGAGTCTCTGGTCTGCGAGTCTTAATTGCCATACTGTTTTACCTTCTAGGTAGCAGAGTTAGGCCTATCATAGGCCCATGTCTACACATACAGTAGATGACCATGACCTATGACCATGTATCCTGTAGGTAGGACGGTAGTTTGTGTAAGTTGTGCAAGTTACTGTAGAAGTGTTGAGGTAGTCTTTTGTTGTTCTGTGTTCTAACTTGCGTTCACCCCTGCAGACAGCCGTGACAGAACACTACATCTCTGGGCTCTGTCATTTGCTCGCATGGCTTCTCCTATCACTGCTATGCCAATGACACCCAACTGGTCCTGTCATTTCCCCCTTCTGATACACAAGTGGAGACACGCAAAGCTGGGAGCTTGGCTGACATCTCGGAGTGGATGGGGACACATCCCCTCAAGCTCAATCTGGACAAGACTGAGCTGTTGTTCCTCCCGGGGAAGGGCTGCCCACACCGGGACCTGGCCATCACCATTGAAGACACAGTCTCAAGACTGTGAGGAATCTGGGTGTGACCCTGGATGACCAACTGTCGTTCTCTGCACATATCACATCCGTCACACGCTCCTGCAGATTCATGCTCTTCAACATCAGGAGGATTTGCCCTTTCCTCACTGATGAAACAGCGCAGGTGCTCATCTAGGCCCTGATCATCTCCCGCCTGGACTACTGCAACTCCTCCATGCTGGGGCCCCGGCGTCAGCCATTAAACCCCTGGAACTTGTCCAGAAAGCTGATGCTCGCCTGGTGTTCAACCACCCCAAGTTCTCCCACACAACTTCCCTTCTCCGTTCCCTACACTGGCTCCCTGTAGCGTCTCGCATCCAGTTTAAAACTATGGCGCTAACCTACAGGGCAATGAAAGGAACAGCCCCCTCCTACCTCCAGGCCATGGTCAAACCCTTACCCCCTCCTGACCGCTATGCTCTGCTACCTCAAGGTGACTGGTTGCCCCGTCACTCTGAGGCCCCTCCCGACCGCTATGCTCTGCTAACTCGGGGCGACTGGTTGCCCCATCACTCCGAGGCCCCTGCGGTCGATCGACATGGTCACGGCTCTTCTCTGTCCTGGCCCCGCAGTGGTGGAACAAACTGCCCACTGACGTCAGGACAGCAGAGTCGCTGCCCATCTTTCGTTGCAGGCTCAAAACTCAAGTCATCTCCTCAAGAAGTACTACAACGATCCTCCCTCTTAAGCACCTATTGTATTTTAGATTTCTATTCTTGCACTTTGCCTTCAGCAGTAGATTATGCTCTTCTTCACTTGTTTTAGAAAGAAGATGCACTTGTGAGTTCTGGCAAGTAGAAGTACATTGGCTTTTCCTACGTTAAATGCAATTATTGTTAGTCGCTTTGGACTAATGCTCTGCTAAATGATTGTAATGTAATGTAATGAGTACAACCACCCATTAGCAGTAAAGAGGAGCACTCAATAATAATGTCTGTGTCCCTCTCTCTTTCTCTCTCTCACCCACATCCTAGATGAACAGTTCATTATGTCCCCATCACTGTCCTCACACACTCAGCAGGACTCTCTCAGCCAGGACCCCCTCCACTCAGACAGGCGGCTACACAGTGCCTGCTTATAATTAATCCCAACTACAGCGATGGACACTGCCAGGTCCAGAGCACAGAATTAGACAGAATGACAGAGCGTGTGAACAGTGAAGTGTCTGACTCACTCCTGCCTGCATACAACATCTATGAATTGATGAGGTGTGGCCTGAATAGGTGGATTGATTTCTCATGTCAACTTGCTTGTGATTCACTTGTGTTCCTTGCTAAAAGTGTAACCAATTGACTAACGGCTGCCATTCCAGAAAAGTGAACATTTTCTAGAAGGCTAATTTAGGCTTTGCTAAAAGATATCAGCAGCATTATACTGAAGCCACACAATTCTCACAATATCTACACTACAATAAAACACATAAAGAGATGCTTTCACAGTAACCGAAAGAGTAACATCAATTGGTACACTCAGCTAACTGAAATTGATCTGATTTTCACTGCCAAGTCTTGCAGATGTTTTTATTCAGGAGTGCATGTGTGCGTCGTCACAACTGCTGTGCTCTGCAAACAACAGTGGATGGAGTCACATGTCTTTTTCAGAACATTATTAACAAGGACATAACATGAGGCTAATCATTAGTGGATTTAGTTAAGATGGTCACACTATTACTCTTAATCCTCAGTAGCTCACTGCGAGCGCTGGGATTATAACCCAGAAAAATCAGTACATGTACAGTCAAGCCGGAAAGTCTGCACAACCCTTCACATTTTCCACATTTTGATACGTTCCAGCCTTATTTCAAACTGGATTAAAAAAAAAAATTTTTTTGTAGAATAAAGTCTGCAAAGTAATGAAACATGGAGGTGAAAAGGGGTGTGCAGACTTTCCATCTTGACTAGCATTGACTAGGAATAATGGAGAGGAAAGGAGTCAACGTCAGTGATGGAAAGCCTAGCAAGTCTTTAGTCAGAAAGATGAGTCACTTTAGTCAGAAAGATGAGTCACTCACCACACCTCTCTGACTAAAGACTTGGAACACATTCTCTCTGCTTTAACCAAATGAGGCACTGCTGCTCTGACCCTCAGGTGCGCTGTGTGATGGGCACCTATTTGACTGTTCAAAGAGATGTGGTGTGATGTTAGTATGTGGTCATGAGATGTGGTCTGATGTTAGCTCCAGGGCTCTGAGCCAGACCTGTGTACGTCGGACATTCACTGCTACCCGGTATTGCAGTGTCATCTCCTCGTTGTGAAGGGAGAAGTTAAGGTTTGGGTTTAGTTCACTTTCCTTCACTAACAACGATGCATCCACTGATGCCTTCGCCAAGCACCAGGGTAAACATGGATTGTCCTGTAATGGAATGAGTTGGTAGTGTAATTTGGTCTATGGGAAATTAATCCCAAAAGAATCCTCAAGAATTACTACAGTCCATGGCTGAATTATAATATGTATTATGATGTCGATATCTAATCCTTGCTCTAATCCCTAACAATTTCAGAATCGCAGAGTTTCTCAATTTCATTCTGAGTGTCTTAACTTCACCCAGATTCCACAGCAGTGTGTTGTGTAAGACAGCAGAGCGGCCGCATGCTGCAGGTAGTCTTCAACCCTCTTGATGTGCCAGGTGACATTCTGATCAGGTCTGATCACTGTTCTCTACTCTGTGATGCACGCGATGATTATACATGGGTGGAGCTTGATCCAAACTGGTCCCGCCTTCATGGTCCTCAGCTGAACATGATTGGTGGAGCTTAGCAGTCGAGACGATTGATAGGCATCTGAGATTAGGTCAGGTCAAAATACATCTTATATGGAAGATGTAGGACATACGTCAGAGATGTGTCAGAAATTATGAATGTGTCTGTTATCCAATAAAAGTCTGTCACCATCAATGCTGCAGTGGACTCTAATCTGGAATGTCTGGCTGTCTCAAATGAACATCAGCTCAGGTTGTGCAAGACCAGTCAGAACTATGAAGGCTACAGATGTTGGGTGGAATGTGGAAATGGGAGTATCTCCTACACTATAGCCTACTACTGTACACACAATGACACCTACCAATATCTACCACCAGTACTCTACTACCAACGACACCTACCAATATCTACCACCAATACTCTACTACCAACGACACCTACTGTACCAATATCTACCACCAGTACTCTACTACCAATGACACCTACCAATATCTACCAACAATCCAATGTGGGTAGATATTGGTAGGTATTGGATATTGGTACTGTTGATACCTACCAACAGTACCCATACCTACCAATAGTACCCATATCGACCAACAGTCGATATGGGTACTGTTGGTAGGTATTGGTACTGTCGACCAACAGTATATCGACCAACAGTACTCATAACTACCAACAGTGCACATGCATTTATTCTCTAAATAGTACTGTACTGTTAGGTTCAGACCCATAATCGTTGTGACCGTTCTGTTGTTTCCATTTCACTGAGAATCTAGACCATTTAGGCCCAGACCAAATACAAATTGCTGAATTGAGGTCAAATTCCTTGGAACTAAACCGAGTCAATGCTTATTACATCTTAGAAATTGTGATAAAAATAGTCTCTCTCTCTCTCTCTCTCTCGTGATCTTTTTTTCTCTCATTCTATCTGTTTCTCTCTGTCCTTCATCTATGCAGTGCAACAAATTCAACAAAGTCAACACAGAATTCTAGCATTCTTTTGTAAAGGACATGTTTGGGTTTGGCATTTCAGAAGCAGCTGGACCACGATGCCACATATCTGGTGCATGCCAGCCAGCTCCAGTCGTAATGATGTAATGATGACCCTGGTTTCTTCAGTTACACTGGGACCATTATGAGAACAACACCGTTAAATTACCTCTCCAGACCTTACACACTCTGACGCACAACACAATTGGGCAACCTGCACCCTCTCCTATTCCAATCCCTCCATTATGTCTCTGTTTAACCCCACACAAAACACGTTACATAAGAACCACTGTGATGCCATCATCAGGTAGTGTCAGCAAGTCTGGACAATACGGTTAAGTTTCACTGTAGGACTGAGGTGAAAGAAAAAATATGATCACTAATACTGTAATGACAGAGCTTAAAGCCAAGGTTGAAAGGCCAGTGGCCCTGGGGCAAGTCTGAGGGTCCTGTGGCTGGGCCTTGGATAGTCCCAGTATTGTGCTGTGGCAGGGCAGTGACGTCCGAGTACGCTGGAGGAGAACACTGCCTTGTGATTCCCGCTTGAGACGTTCCCTTTTGAAGAAGACACAAAAGGTTTATCCCAGTGGCAAAGAGCACAATGCATGTAGGCAAAGTGATATCCTTCTGCTGGCGTGCAGAGGGCGTGACTTCAACTACGTAGAGAAATAAAGGGTAGATATGGGTGACCTGTTGGGTTATCATATAATATCACACAAAGCCCTTAGTGAGTATTAAACAGATTGCACACATATTGTATGAGTAAATGACATATTATTGTCATTACACGGGTCATCTGGATTGACAACTGGGTGTTGGTTTAGTTATTGTTGGTTTGCCAAAATCAGTCTAGTCTACCAGGCAGAGAGCTGAGTGAGGACATGAGGAATCAAGGAGACATTTGAGATTACTTTATGTAACATCCAACTGGAGGCTGGCAAGCTGGGGTCACTCAGCCATCATGGAGACAGACGCGTCTACGTCAGTGGCAGATAACATCAGTTGTGAGAAATGTGAGAGGGTGATCCAGACACCACGATCACCCTGACCTTCCATCTCTTCATGCAGAGCCAGCAGTCAGATTCAGACACTGATACAGCCTGGGGATGACACAGCTATACCAGTTCACCCACTATAATGACATAAATCAAGCACTCCCAAGGTCAATCAAAGTCTCCCAAGACATTTTCAAGTATTTGATCTGTGTATCTGACCTAGGTCTACTGTAGAATTGTAGTATGTAGTACTATAATGTATAGTAATGTAGTATAACTTTAATCTGTCAACTGATTGGCTGGCTGGGACTGAAGCCATATTGCTTCGCCCTGCTAAATTCCATAATTTCTGAATGAAGTGAAGAGAGCAGGGTCAGGGTTAGTAGGCAGTGGAGCTGGGATAAGGTGGTCACTTCCCTGATCAGTTGTACTTCCACACAGCCGATGAGCGCCACCTTGTGGTGGGGGATTTAGAATAGCAGAATCCATGATTGTTAGCATAAATGTTACATCCCCTGCATACAGTACAAAAGCATGGCAGGTAGGCTAAAATATCCCTCTCCCACACACATCTTGTGTGTAAAAAAACAATCTTCATTTTAAAATGTATGAAACGACACTCATGCTGACTCCAACTTGACAGGCATATGAAACAAGCATATGGCAATCTGTTAAAACACTCCCTGGCTATGTTTACACATCGTAACATAAGAACAAAAGGCCTACTGTTTAGAGTTGCGTTCGGGAGCATGTGAGAGACCGGGATGGTCTGATGTAATGGTGCATGCTGGGAATGAGAGGTGGCACCGATGCTGATGTTACAACTGACCCTAACCCCAGGAGGGCTACAGTACAGTATCAATGGCTTTGGTTAGATTGTCCATAGTATAGTATACGACAGAAAGTGTTGGAAAAATCTTTAGTATTTATTCAGATAGTTGCATAGCTTTCATGAGGTTACATAATTAAAAACATAACATGACCGATACAACAGAACAATGCCTGTGCAAATAAAGCATATAAAAAGACTAAATTAGTTCTGCGCATGTAACACACTCCAAACAATATTTAGCATAAAATACTCATACTTCAAACATTGGCAAATATATGTTTTATGAAAAATAAAAAATAAAATAAACCACAAATCAACTTCATCAAGAATAATCAGTCTGTAAAATTTTGAAAAAAAACACTACAACTACTATTATGTCCGTACTAAACACCTGACAACATGACAAGTCCATTTCCCTTGCCGTATTAAAACTGACAACCCTGCCACAGTGGGGACGGCACAGAACGACGTGTGTGTGTGTGTCTGTGTACACATGACACTACTGATTGTCACCTACGCAGGCACTTTTAAAAGTAACAGCACAAGGTGCTTGGCCAAGCCTATCTTTAAAGGCATACTAATATACAAACTCCACACCACCAATATACACTTCATACACCAATATGGCCTCCGGAGAAGAGCCATTCCACACATGTACACTTCCTCGCCCCGGGGGGCGCTCTACTCCGCAGGCTCCGCCTTGTTCTTCTTCTTCAGGACTTTGAGGAGTTTCTCGGGCATCAGGTAGGGCCTTTCTGCGCTACCGTCATTCCTCTCCAGGTCTTCCACTGAAGAACAACACATGGATCAAATCTCTACAAAGCACCAGTTTCTATAGTAAACATCTACACATGTAAAATCACAGGGCCCAAACCAGATGCCACTGTGTTAACTAGCAAAACAGCAACTATGCATACAGCACTTTGGGACATTTAAAATCAGTACAGCTTTATAGCCAATGTGTGTTTGCTGCTGTCAAGTCACAGTTGATAAACCCAAAATAGACTCTACAGTAGGTGAAAGAGGTTACCTTAGATCCCATTGCTCATCCACACCATTAGAATGCAGAGAGAGAACGAGTGAGAAAGCCAGATACAGAAAGACTGGTAGCTTTAATCTACTATCAACATGCAGACAGCCAAGGAGAGAGAGACACACAGGACAGATCCAGATTCAGGCAGCGCTAGAGGGTGCCTTCAGCATCTACGCACTGGGCACTTACAGTATACATGGAGATTAATACAAGAATACGCTGTGTGCATCTCTGACCAACACTCTTTTCACATGACTGAGCCAGGCCAGCTGGTCTGGGCTGGTGTTGCTCCATCTAACTGGAACTGTACTGGGTGTGTGATGCAGCTGTCCGGGGGCCACAGCACACATGGGTATTTCTGAGTGTCGTCATAACTGCAGCTTGTCCCGACAGCCAGGCACATATTATAAGGCAAAGAGGTATGGAGTCTGACTGCATTGCCTCACAGTGGCTCTGACATACTGCTGTAACCGGTTAGTTTCGCCACCAAGTGGGTGTCATCTCATATGGCTTCAGTAGCATCAGTGAATTGGTCATAGGAAGAAAAAAAAAGGTGCACTTAACAGTTTGATCACAGAGTAGTATTGATAAGTAGCATATTGCAGTGCTATAATCATCTGTAAACAATACTATTTAATGAGGCACATGACTGGCTTCAGGGTTCTATTGGCCAGTGGTCGGAGGAGCAAGGGTTGGGAATCTCCCACACTTCAAGGTTGAAGCAAACACTCAACATATCTGACGCACTGTATCTTCTAATACTAAATGCACTTCTTCAAACAACAGACCCAGTTCTACTTATCAAATCGTCTTAATACTAAACCAGGTTCTCAAAGTAATTAAGAAGACTTCTATCAGTCTGATGCAGGTGATTGACTATCAACTCAAACTACTGGAACTAAGCCATGTCCTCCTTCTCCTCCCTGTGCTCCTCCTGCAGTCTGAGCTGGAGCTCCTGGTCGCCAGGCGGCTGAGGTAGAGAGGCCTCCACCTGCTCCCCGTTCTCCTCCACAGCCTTGTTCTCCCACAGGATCTCACAGAGGCTCGCAGACATGTAAAATGGACGCTCCGGAGAACCATCATTTCTCTCCAAGTCCTCGCCTTTAGGTGTGTGTGTGTCGTGGTTTGGTGCACGTGTGTTTTGTAAGAGGTTTACATGGTTAAGGGATGGTGGAATTGATAAGGAGTATTGAAAACCAGGGGAATGAGAAAGAGAGAGCCAGAAGAAAGAAAAGGAAAAGGGAGGAAAAATAGGAATGTTCAGTTGAGGGAAGAGAGAAGAGAGACAATGACAAAGAGAAAGTCAAAATATCAGGCAAATGCATCAAACACCCAAACTTCCCCAATCACCTTTAACCAGAAATCAAGCAGTTACTATCAAGCAGTTAGCCAGGCTAGGAACACAGTACTGATAGAGCAGTATAGAATTATAAAGACCAGATGCAGTCGTGAGTAGAGGCAGCCCAACGCTATAGAGTGGTGAGGTGATGTCAGCATTTTGTAGGCTGGAAAGTTAGCATCGGCGCCATTTGGTTCCGAGTTCTAAATCCCTATGGGAAAAATGAATGGGACTGATGAAAAATGGCAAAAATGAGGTTTGTGTTTAACAGAGACTCCCACACTGGAGTACGATTTGTTATAAAAGTTGTAACTAAGATATCTGATGGAAAAAATATTCTTTCCATGGACAGATTTAGCTACAACGAACACTAATTCCACATGCATTTACATAGCTACCATAAACATGGAGGCCGACAGAAAGCACTAGCAACATCAACCTCAGAACTAACTAAAGGCTTCAAAATTCACAAAACCCATCTTCAATTATTTATTTAACTTTTATAACAAAACATACTCCAGTCTAGGAGTCTCTGTTAAACTCATGCCTTATTTTCTGCATTTTTCATCAATCCCATTCATTTTTCCCATAGGGATTTAGAACTGAAGCAAATGGCGGCGATGCTAACTTTTCAGCCTACAAAATGACATCAGACCTCACCTCTCTATACATTCACAGAGGTCATGAGGGGAGAGAACACTCAGCACAGGTGTTCCGTTTTAGGGACAGCATGTTGGTCAGTCCCAATGTCCCCCCTAAACCCTCAAGCCCTGAGCCCTCACAGACTTATTGACGTCACCTGGTAAAGTGGTTGAGTGCGAGAGGCTGCAAGGGCTTTAATTGGTATAAAAAGGAATGGGACAGCACTTGCGACACCACATTACGTTGACGTGAAAACATATTTCTTACTATTGTGGGTGTGGGGCTTTTTTTTTTTTTTTTAAATCAAGTTTTCAATTTTACATGTTTTTCTTGTAGGCCTTCGTGTAAATTAATTTTGGGCTGAGTCAAATCCCCTTTACATTATCAGAACTCTCTTGTGTTACCCTCAAAACATGTCTGTTCAACTTGTTGAAATCATTTCATTTTGTGGTCATATGCGAACTACATTACTGCCTGTAATTATTGTTTGTGATGAATCCACAAGTATTTACTTAAGAATGATAATATATTATGTATACACATTCCTGCACCTCACAACTCTTTCCATATTCATGTTGGAGATCTCAATTCAAAGAACACTGCTTTTAACTGGGCAATCATATGATTTAGAGCAACAGAAATCGATGTAATTTATAACCATAGCCTACATATTTTTAAACAAATCACATTAAACAAACCCATGAGGTTAATAACCCATACTTAAAAATAATGAAACCAAAATAATTATAAGGCTACTTGTGCAGATAAGCAAGTCCAGCTGAAAACATGAAAACATATTTTGTTTTGTAACGTGAACGTTAGGGTTGGTTGATCTGTCCGTGCTTGTTTATTGGCTGTTCTTCAGGTAACCCCGTGTTTCACGTCACAACGATATGAACTGTGGGTAATTCCCTTAGGCAAAGTCTGCAGAAGTGCAGACTTATGGTAAGGGGACATAAAGGGCTCAAAATGTCTGCCAGAGAGCCCTCATGCACTTGCCGATTTGACATTGGGACACCCCTAAGCCCTCGCGGACTTCGCGGGGGCGCGCCCTTAAGTCTGTGAGTCTGCAAGGGTGGACATTGGGACTGGGCCCATGTTCCGTTTTAGGGACAGCATGTTCCGTTTTAGGGACAGCATGAACTTGCTAACATGCACACATTTGGCTCATCTTCATTACACCACGGTTACTATATAAAGCTTTGGATTGTTAGAGAAGACAGAGCATGACCTTTCCAGAACACATGACCTCTTACAGGAAACACATATAAAACAGACATGGTAGTGTGGTTTGTCTGCATCTAATGAACATGTATTAGAAGATTAGAAATCTTGTAGTAAAACGGTGTTTCATTGGAGAGGAGTTGCCCCTCTCACTGGAATTCTTCTTGAAGACCTCCACTCCTTCTCTACAGCATGTAATCTTGTGTGTACAGTATATATTAGTGTCATGTCATGTGTGTACAGTATATGTTAGTGTCCTGTAATCGTGTGTACAGTATATATTAGTGTCATGTCATGTGTGTACAGTATGTTAGCATCATGTCATGTGTGCACAGTATATGTTAGCCCTGTAATCATGTGTGTACAGTATATATTACAGTGTCAAGTGTGTACAGTATATGTTAGCATCATGTCATGTGCACAGTAGGGTTGGGCATCGTTTGGATTTTAACGATTCTGATTCCGATTCCGATTCTTGTTTTCGATTCCGGTTCTTAACGATTCTCGATTCCGATTCTTTGATGGGTGGGGTCAAAACAGGCTGCACGCTTATTTCACAGAAGAAACATTTATTTGTTATAACCTTTGAAAACAAGTCATTCAAAATTCATTTCATACAGTTGAACCTGTGAATTCACATAGTTTAATTTGGTGTGTGTGACAGTGAATCTGTGTGTGAAAGAGTGAATAGGGATGCGTCAGCTGTGTGTGTGTGTGTGTGTGTGTGTGTGTGTGTGCGACCCCTCTCTCTACCCACAACTCCCCTCTCCAATCCTGCCAATCCCTTGAGACAACCTGCATCTCCCAGAATGGGAGAATCTTTTCAAAACCTCCACACCCCCTCCCTCTCCTCTCCCTCCATCCCTCTTTTCTCCTTGCGTCCCTCCACCTTCTCCTCTCCCTTCATCCCTCTCCATCCTCTCCTCTCCCTTCATCCTTCCTCCCTGTCCTCCTCTCCTCTCCCTGCATCCCTCCCCTCTCCTCCTCCCCCTCCATCCCACCATCCTCTAGTCTCATCCATCACTCTCCTCTCCCTGCATCCCTCCCCCCTCCCTCACCTCTCCCTCCAGGCAAACACAAAAACAAACATAACGTTACTGTTACTTTAGGTCAGGGTGGTGAGTAGCTAGCTAGCTAGAGTTAGAGCTAGCCTAGCTATCTTAGCTAGCTAGTTTAGCTCTATTCTTATGTTTGCTTACCTAAATGTCGGTGCCTCGACATCTGAGAAAGGGTGCAGCCGTTTTACCACATAAGCTGTCACTTTTCTGTGGCACTCTTTAACTTTCTCCACTGGCATCTTTCCCTTTGCCGCCAGGGTGAATGGCGTGTCACGTCGTGGATTAGCACTAGCAGCAGTAATGCCAGGCTGGCTACTAGCAATCTGCGGACGTTCATCTACGAAAAAATACATTACAGTATTTGCATTTGGCCAGTTCGGTCTAGTATAATTTGTTTGCTGTCTCGCTGTTGACAATAAGACAAACGTTAGTGCTATTTAATTTTCACGTACCCGATTGCGACGACGAGGTGCGAGGTTGGCTCGTTAGGGTTGACTGAGGACGAGGCGGGAGAGACGGAGGGAGACCGGCGCAACGCATCAAAGATGGGACATTTGTTGATTTTTATGCCATGCAAGCGCAGGTGTTTCATCAAATAAGTTGTGCATCCTCCCTTGCACGAAATAAACTTCTCACAGGTGTTGCACTGGGCCGACTCATCATTCCTCTGAGAACGGCTCTACATTCAAATCGCAAAGACGGAAACTACTTCTTCTTCGTTGGTTTTTCTGGCGGACTGCAAACCAAAGGCAAACGCGCAAGCCACCAACACGGGAACTGAAATTAGCGCAACTGAAATTTGTTTAGGAACCGATAAGCAGAATCGAAATTAAAATATATAAACGATTCCTTTGGAATCGGAATTTTAGAACCGGTTCCAATTTGGTCCCGGTTCTCAATGCCCAACCCTAGTGCACAGTACTGTATATATTACAGCGTGAACTCCAGAAAGGCGTTGACGGCGGGGGTACTCACAGAAGCAGAGGAAGAGTGTGTCCACACACATGGCGTACACACTGAAGAATCCGTGGGCGATGAGATAGGACCCAACAACCACGGTCTGGGGGACAGACAAGCATCACACACCATTCAGGCCATCAACAGTAACATTCCAACAGGCCACACTCCATATGAGCTATACAGTTGTTTTTACTATGAGGTGTTTTGAGGTTTTGATTGAGGATGGTGCTCTCGCTGTCGCTGTGTGTTTAAGATTTCAGACGGCGTAACACCGTGTCCTAACTACACACGACGCGAGCGAGCGTCAGCGACAAAATTTGTTCCATTGCTTTGTTTTCTATTGCTATGTCCTAACTGGACGCGAGCGACGCAGCGCGACGTTTTAACTGCCCTTTTGACGCTCACCCTGTTCCTATTTTCATCCTGTCGCTCGCATTGACAGGCGTTCGTTCTTTAACTGTCTTCAGTTGGGAATATAGAAAAATGACGTAACAGAACAGGAAATTTAACGGTTTCAGTAAGAACAGCAAGCATCCGATGTCACGTTCTCTTGCTCGCGTCACAAGCAGTTAGGACACGGTGTGACGTGAGCCTGAGCCCACCGACTCACCAGGATAGGCACCCAGTAGTAGTGAAGGTTGGGGGCCGTGTCTTCTAACGCCTTCACCCTCCCAGAGAAGAAGAAGAACGCAAAGATTCCTGGGACACAGAGGACGGGGCGGCACTTTCAGACATGTACGACGTTATGCACGCAGTGCTCAATTACCCAACATGCTGTGGTGTAGCCAGGCACAGATCGAATGAGGGACTTGGCGTGTGACGGTTTATGGCTTTAGTGCTGGACTTACCCACAAGTCCCACGATGAGCAGTTTGCCCAGGAACAACAGGAAGTCGGTCACCTTGTCCAGTACGGAAACCCTGAGGGGTCAAAGACGGATTCATCACAGGACTGATTGCCATCAGGCAAATTTGCTCTACTTCCCACACACACGCACACACACACGCGCATCTCACCCACCTGATCATGTTTCTCATGAGAAGGAAGAAGGCATCTTTGGCGGACGTGCAGAAGTTTTTGCCATATATCGCCACCTGGGGGCCAGAGAGAGACATTCACTCAGGGTTAGGGTTAGGGTTAGTCCTCAGGACTTCCTGCCTTTTCCCTCCACAGACACCAGGCAGATGCCACAGTTTTCCAGAGGTACCGTAGAGTATCTTATTGGATTTTTGTAGTGGGTTCCAGAGGGGACAGTTTGTGTTGATAACGGTTGGTACACACTCACCATAATGTAGGCGTTCCTGTTGATGAACTTGATAAATTTCTCCAGACACCAGAAGCAGCACTTGAGGCAGCAGAGTAGGAACTTGGTGCACTTGTTTTGGGCTCCTGTAGAGGCAAACAGCCAGTCATTCACAGAACAAAACCACTAACCCTAACCCAGCCAGTCATTCACAGAACAAAACAACTAACCCTAACCCAGCCAGTCATTCACAGAACAAAACAACTAACCCTAACCCAGCCAGTCATTCACAGAACAAAACCACTAACCCTAACCCAGCCAGTCAGAGAACAAAACCACTAACCCTAACCTAGCCAGTCAGTCAGAGAACAAAACCACTAACCCTAACCTAGCCAGTCAGTCACAAAACAAAACCACTAACCCTAACCCAGCCAGTCAGTCACAGAACAAAACCACTAACCCTAACCTAGCCAGTCAGTCACAGAACAAAACCACTAACCCTAACCCAGCCAGTCAGTCACAGAACAAAACCACTAACCCTAACCCAGCCAGTCAGTCAGAGAACAAAACCACTAACCCTAACCCAGCCAGTCATTCACAGAACAAAACCACTAACCCTAACCCAGCCAGTCATTCACAGAACAAAACCACTAACCCTAACCCAGCCAGTCAGTCAGTCACAGAACAAAACCACTAACCCTAACCTAGCCAGTCAGTCACAGAACAAAACCACTAACCCTAACCTAGCCAGTCAGTCACAGAACAAAACCACTAACCCTAACCCAGCCAGTCAGTCACAGAACAAAACCACTAACCCTAACCCAGCCAGTCAGTCAGAGAACAAAACCACTAACCCTAACCCAGCCAGTCATTCACAGAACAAAACCACTAACCCTAACCCAGCCAGTCAGTCAGTCACAGAACAAAACCACTAACCCTAACCTAGCCAGTCAGTCACAGAACAAAACCACTAACCCTAACCTAGCCAGTCAGTCACAGAACAAAACCACTAACCCTAACCTAGCCAGTCAGTCACAGAACAAAACCACTAACCCTAACCTAGCCAGTCAGTCAGTCACAGCGCAACACCTCTGGTGTTCTTCTCAAAAGCATGCATTCACTTTTATTAGTTGAGTGTCCACACACAGAGACACAAAGATGTGTTGACCCACAGGGTGCTGTTCCATCTCACTGCGTCTCAGGCAGGCTGACCAACCTTTGAGCTTGTGGTCCAGGTACTCCAGCAGAACCCTGATGATCTGGATGATGGAGAGGATCAGAGAACCAAAGGCCAGAGATCCCGTGTGGTACCTGAGCAGAGGAAAGAGAGAGGGTGTTACACACACACACACACCCACACCCACACCCACACCCACACCCACACCCACACCCACACCCACACCCACACCCACCCACACCCACACCCACACCCACACACACACACACACACACACACACACACACACACACACACACACACACACACACACACACACACCTCAGAAAACCGCAACCATAAAGAACTACATGCATGCAAACACACACACCTCAGAGAACTGCATACACACACACACACACAAGCGAGATCTTAAAACATACCTTTTTAACATTGCTTATACCACGTAGCTTTACTTGTTTTAATATCTTAGTGTTCTTAATTTGCACACTGTTTTTATAGTTTTTATTCTATTTTGCAACCCCCCCCCCCCACCCCCCCACACACACACCTGAGTGATCTACCCAGGGAGGAGAAGATGGGGAAAGTGGGCATGTCGTCAGGCTTCACAAAGGCCCAGTAGTAGGAGGCGAACGCCCCGGCCAGGGTCATCTGACCCAGCGCTGTGACAAAGTTGGCACACCAGAAGAACAGGAAGACGTTGTAGAACTGTAGACCGATCAGGTACTTGTGGTAGACGGTCTCCCCTCCGTAGAAGGCAAACAGACACTCAGAGTCCGGGCAGCTCTGCCTCATAGCAGTGGTGCTGTAGTTCTGAAGGAGGAGGGACAATGAATTAACAAATGCAGGGAATTAATGTGTGGAGAGAGAGAGAGAGAGAGAGAGAGAGAGAGAAGGAGGGACTGAGACAGGGAGAGAGAGATGGAGAAAGAAAGAAGCACATTATGGATGAGTAAAATGAGAGCAGAGGGACTCACGGCCGGGTCACAGGTCTGTCTGGAGAACTCGCACTCCGTCTCGTTGAACACCTTATAGATGGGCTCGTTGGACGTGGACAGAAACCTGGCCAGCCCTGTCAAGGACTACAGCAGACTGGACACAGAACTACAAATCCCAATACTAACACTCAGCCAGTCAGGCATTACTCAGCTGATCTGATGACCATTGATGCAGGGGCAGCATAGTAGCATCCCTTGGTAACAGCTAGGTCCTAAACCACAGGTTTCAAACATGGCAGTTCATATTGAGAAGACTATATTTCCCAGGATACACGGCGGTGACGGCCCAATAAGCGATGACCATGGCCAGGAGGACGAAGGTGAACAGAGGGTAGAACAGAGATGACATCACATAGCCAATGGCCCTGCAAGCACAACACACACGCACCGTCAAGAAAAAGGCCGATCAAGTGTCAAATCCTCTGATAAACTGGATGACCTCACGATTCCATGCTTCCAAATTCTCATCTCAATCCCACTCAACTACAAACAAACAAAACACTCAAGTCAACACTCAACTACTGGCACAAGGTCAGAGGGGAAGCTGTAGGTGGAAGCTCCCAGTTATGATAATCACCAGGCTCATCCTTCCTGCCCCCGACAAGAGAGTATCATCAGTATCTCTCCATGTTATTCCCCATCCCCTCCCATGACCATGTACTATACTAAATAACTATATTAGCTAACTATACAAATTAACTATACTAGCTAACTATACTAACTATACTAGCTAACTACAGTTTACTAACTATTTAACTAACAGCACGGCTCCTATTGACCTCTGACCTGCTAGCCTACTCCTAGTCCTGACCTCTGACCTGCTAGCCTCCTTGATGAGAGCGATGGCGATGAGGATCCTCTTCCTGAGGAAGATGAGCAGGAGGATGATGATCACCTCCACGATGGACAGGATGATAACTGAGAGAGAGACAGGTTATTCTATAGTAGGGTTCCTAGGATGATAACAGAGAGACAGGTTATTCTATAGTAGGGTTCCTAGGATGATAACTGAGAGAGAGACAGGTTATTATATAGTAGGGTTCCTAGGATGATAACTGAGAGAGACAGATTATTCTATAGTAGGGTTCCTAGGATGATAAATGAGAGAGAGATTATTCTATAGTAGGGTTTCTAGGATGATAACAGAGAGAGACAGGTTATTCTATAGTAGGGTTCCTAGGATGATAACTGAGAGAGACAGATTATTCTATAGTAGGGTTCCTAGGATGATAAATGAGAGAGAGAGAGATTATTCTATAGTAGGGTTTCTAGGATGATAACAGAGAGAGACAGGTTATTCTATAGTAGGGTTCCTAGGATGATAACTGAGAGAGAGACAGATTATTCTATAGTAGGGTTCCTAGGATGATAACTGAGAGAGAGAGAGAGACAGGTTATTCTATAGTAGGGTTCCTAGGATGATAACAGAGAGAGACAGGTTATTCAATAGTAGGGTTCCTAGGATGATAACTGAGAGAGAGAGAGAGAGAGAGAGAGATTATTCTATAGTAGGGTTCCTAGGATGATAACAGAGAGACAGGTTATTCTATAGTAGGGTTCCTAGCATGATAACTGAGAGAGAGACAGGTTATTCTATAGTAGGGTTCCTAGGCGGTCAGGGGGACTTTTGGGTGGGTTACATTTACAGTAAGGTTCAGGTGAAGTTGCTGGATGGCTACTGTAGGTGTGTAGACTCACTGAAGGCCAGCCAGGTCTGTCTGATCTGCAGGTAGACAGCAAAGTCAGTCTGGAAGCCCAGGTCCTGCAGGGTGACATCAGACCCAGGCTCGTTCTTCAGGGAAACGTACTCCATGGAGCAGTGGAAGATACCTGACCGGCAGCACACAGGATGGCCACAAGAGGGAGCAAAACATTTCAATATGGCTGTGTGGGAGTGAGGGCCTGGCATAAGTGAGTTCTCTAGGGTTCAGCAGGGAGGTGGTTGTCATAACAGCCTGCTGGAAAAGACCAGCCCCTCCTTACCGTATCCTATCACCAGGATCACCATGACGATCATGACCCAGACCATAATGCCCGCCAGGAAGCGCAGGAGGACGATGAAGAGCAGACTGGTGAGCATGGCGATCACCAGGCCTCTGGTGGGGGGGGGGGGGAGAGAGAGAGAGAGAGAGGGAGAGAGAGAGAGAGAGAGAGAGCGAGAGCAGGGTTAGAGGAAGAGATAAGTTAGGTTTAGAGGAAGAGAGAGGGAGGGGTAAGGGTAAGGGTTAGAGGGAGAGAGAAGGGTTATGGTGATGAAGAGGATGGGGGGAGGAAGAGAGAGGGGTCAGTAGAGAGTCTGGAGTTCCACGTAAAGTAAACTACAGAGAACATAGTGGAATACTGTCAGATGTGCCACTAGAGAACATGGTGGAACACTGTGTGATTTGACATGGCGTGTCTTACATCAGGATCCAGTACCAGGACTGAGTATAATCCTCAAAGATCTTCATGGCCACCTGACGAGCCTCAATCACCACCGTGGCGTTCCTACAGGAACACAGCTCGTTAGACTGGCATCAAAGGAACAGCTCGTTTAACTGGCATCATAGGAATCATTTAAAGAACACAGGCCATTAGACTGGCATCATAGGACTTGTTTAAGGAACATAGCTTGTTAGACTGGCATAAAAGGAACACAGCTTGTTAAACTGGTATCATAGGAACACAGCTCGTTAAGACTGGCATCATAGGAATAAGCTTGTTAGACTGGAATTGTAGGAACACTGCTTGTTAGACTGGCATGTACGAACAAACTTGTTAGACTGGCATTATAGGAACAAGCTAGTTAGACTGGCATCATGGGAATACAGCTCGTCAGACTGGCATGATAGGACTCGTTTCAGGAGACCACTGCAACATATCATCATTCAATTCACATTTGAGCCATTTAGCAGACTTACGATATCCAAAGTGGCATAGGATAAGAATAAAAATGCATTGCAACAACATGGAGAAGGACATGGGGAAACCCCATGGGAGAGACGGGTCCCAGACCAGCGCGGTACCGTACCGAACTGGAACTCAAACCTGCGTCTAAAGGGGCCGGCACACGTGTTAAAGCCCTCAGCCTCATGGTCTCACCTACGACCTCCACTAGGGCTACAGTTAGGGTGTGTCTGACCTATGACCTCCACTAGGGATAGGGTTAGGGTGTGTCTGACCTACGACCTCCACTAGGGTTAGGGGGTATGTTTCAGCTTACTTGACCCCTGCCACCAGATCCTTGGCGTCCCTAATCTTCTCGCCGTCGTCAAACTGGGACTGGTTTCCCACGGTGATCTCACCTCCCTTCCTCTTGCCCAGGGCAGGGAAGCACCTGCGTGTGACTGTGTGTGTGTGTGTGTGTGTGTGTGTGTGTGTGTGTGTGTGTGTGTGTTTAGGAGGTAGGGAGGAAAATTGCATGGGGCAATGAGAAAAATGTATCAACTGCTGTATGTCTCAGACTGATTAGTCAGCATTAGAAGTCCAGAAGACAAGGCCAGGTGAAGGCTAGGTTGGGGGGGTTAGGTTAGGGTATGGGGGTAGGTTGGAGGGGGGGTTAGGTTAGGGTATGGGGGTATGTGGATAGGTTGGAGGGGGGGTTAGGTTAGGGTATGGGGGTATGTGGATAGGTTGGAGGGGGGGTTAGGTTAGGGTATGGGGGTATGTGGATAGGTTGGAGGGGGGGTTAGGGTAGGGTATGGGGATATGTGGATAGGTTGGGGGTGGGGGGGTTACAGGAGACTTACAGGGCTTGCTGGGAGTCAACATGGCAGGACAGAGGCCAGCCTTCAGGATATCTGGAACACTCTGAAACACCATGGATAACACTTACCATCAGCAAACACTTCATACCCCCAAAACCACTGCTCCAGTTAACCACACTTACCACAGGCATCACAGCTATTATATTTGGAAAAATCTAAAGAATTCAACCCCAAGGTGACATGGCATTTCAGTGACACTGGACATTAGAATCTATGGAATTTAGAATGTCAAAGTCAAAGTTGGCAGAGACTTGTGACGTTGTACTCACCATTTTGTCCGTCAGTCCCTCCTTGCAGAAGTTCTTGTAGTACTTGAAGTCCACGTTGTTGGTGTAGGCTTTGACCAGGGTCATGAACTTATCCGGACACTTCTCCACACACATCTAGAGACGGAGAGACGTACATGATAACCTAGAGAGGTGTGACGGTGTTACGGCACAGAGAGCTGTGATGGTGGTGGTAAGGGTGAAGCCTGGGTTACACTCCCAAACAGACACAAACGAGGACAGCTGCGGACGCGTAGGGGTTCTGTTTATACTACTCCTGTAGTCCGCTTGGAGGACGCGGCGGTTGGTGCACTCATGGCGTAGAGGGAGCGCGGGCTAGTATGCACGGTCACAAAAAACGTGAGGCACACGGGTGTCCGCACAGAGCCTAGCATACACCCTCTGATGATGAAATTCACGTCACATGTACCTTAGAGGACCCTGGCGAATTAGCGAACACAGGGAGTATAACCAGGGCTTCAGGCTCAGTACTGTACCTGCGTGGTAGGACACTGAAACTCCAGGAGCACCATGGGACTGGCACACTTCATGATGTTGAAATAGAACAGCAGGGGCTTCTTACTGCAGAGGACACACACAGTAAAATCAGTTATGTGGAAAACCCCCTGGAAATGTGATCAATGAGGAGCCATTTGATCAACAAGAGTTAACGATTGTGTTTCTGCATCCTGCGGTTGGACGATGGGCGGAGCTTACTCCAGCGGGGTGCCGGCCTGCCCACAGAACTGCCCTCTGCTGTCGGTGGGGTAGATCACCTTCCTGGGGTCACCCTGGGACCAGGCTGGGGGGACAGGACAGAGATGATCACCTGGAGCACACCTCCTCCACTCTGCACCAATCAACCCACCCAAGGGGGAAATTCCACCCCTCTGAGTTACCCAAGATTACGAAACAAGTGCAACCATAGATCAAAGACTTGGACGTCACGTTGCTGCCTATGGTAAATAGTAAATGGACTGCTCTGCCCAAGGACAATTCGACAAGTGGACAGGAGGAGCCGGGATTTGAACCGCTGTAGAAGATTATGGACATGACAGACCATATTGTGAGACCATCTCGCCGACTGGAAATTTGGTGACGCCTGATAAAGATCTAGCTGGCCCGGGACATCCTGCTCTCCCCTACCCAAAGACGATGGGAGGTCATGTAGAGAGGAATGCATTGTGTGTTTAGACTGTTTCCTGTCAAAGTCACAGTAAATCTGACAAAACCCTTTTAGGACTGGTTCTGTGAAATGGGATTTGGCAAAACATTAACTCTTTCCCTCCTTGCCGTGAACCTCCTACCTTCCCCCCCTGCGGTAATAAACCCAGGGCACACATTCAAAGGAAGATCTCTTAAAGGACTATGCTCGTTTTTGACAACCTGGACCTTATTTACGACATATTATAAGAAGTTTGACTCACCCAGATCACTTTTGTGTTGTTCGGAGGCATGTAGAAGAAATATAAAATCCAGCGCGAGCCAGTATATCCATGTAATGGCGGCGCACGGGGCATAGGGAATGCAGTTTCTCAAAATCCATTTTCGGCCGCTAAACGGTTGTTTTCATCAATCACATAGCATGAATCGACAGTTGATATTCCTCCACGCCAGCCATTGTTGTTTTGGTTCCATATAAGGGGTCTTGATCCTCTGTAACATGCTCTTTAGAAGCCTCTCCCCCACTTGCTCCAGCACGCATGCGCACAGGCCAGCGCGCAGACTTGCTATTCTCCGTCTGTAGGCTACACTCGCGCTCACATTGTCTGCGCTACGATCGGATTGTTGGTGCCTAGAATATCCTCTAAATCTGACAAATATTCAGCCATATTGCACACAATATTCTAGGCACCAACAATCCGATCGTAGCGCAGACAATGTGAGCGCGAGTGTAGCCTACAGACGGAGAATAGCAAGTCTGCGCGCTGGCCTGTGCGCATGCGTGCTGGAGCAAGTGGGGGAGAGGCTTGTAAAGATCATGTTACAGAGGATCAAGACCCCTTATATGGAACCAAAACAACAATGGCTGGCGTGGAGGAATATCAACTGTCGATTCATGCTATGTGATTGATGAAAACAACCGTTTAGCGGCCGAAAATGGATTTTGAGAAACTGCATTCCCTATGCCCCGTGCGCCGCCATTACATGGATATACTGGCTCGCGCTGGATTTTATATTTCTTCTACATGCCTCCGAACAACACAAAAGTGATCTGGGTGAGTCAAACTTCTTATAATATGTCGTAAATAAGGTCCAGGTTGTCAAAAACGAGCATAGTCCTTTAACAGCAGACTCACACAGTGAGACAAAGGAATGACATTCTTTGTATTGTTTCTTTAATAAAGTGCAATCACTTTCTCCCAACTATGTGACGCCCCCACCACAAGAATAAGGCCTGGGAATAAACTTTGGGCATTGATGCATTGTATTTGTAACCAAGTGTTACTGTGTGTTGTAAATAACTGGTTCTATGCTGCTAGGTCAACCTAACAATGTTTGGTAAATCTGAAGCTAAAATTATGTAGCGGTTGATTGTGCATGTTGGGAAAATGTAATATCATGTTGAAACCATAACAGGGATATTTGATGATTCCAGACTCCTAAGAGAATCTTTGCTCCCCTTTTATGACGGGAGTGGGGGTCACTGTGTGATAAATTGGCGCCTATGCAAACAGGGCACACCTCAATTTCTGGCCCTTTTTAAGTAGGGACTAGACAGGTTCTCTCTCTCTCAAGTTCTGCTCTCAAAGTTCTCTCTCAGGTTCTGTGTTCTCCAAATAACCCGTAACCCCAGGATCCAAGCTTGTGCCTGATTCATGAAACTAAATCTGTATCCGTGGAATTGATGAACTGCTAGCTAAGATCTCTGTAGTCGACACCGGGGTCTTAGGATCTTCCACAAACTCTTCAAACGATCCACCTCTGGCGAGAGCAGAGGTTTTGAATGAGACATTTGCAACTTTTAAACCCTGAACCATTTCAGTTGCTGTATACCGAGCAGCGCTGAAATCAAACTCTAACCTCCGCGAACATCAACGTTCTACCATCAGTCTACCATACTGCGTTTCCCAAAAGCTTCTTTCATTAAGAGGCTCTTGGGCCATTCATTTAGAGCGTTCTGATTGGTCAACTGGTCTGGGCAAGCTCTCTGATTGGTCAACTGAATGGGCTTAAGAGCCTCTTAACGAAAGAAGGTTTTGGGAAACCTGGCCCAGGGTGGTGGTGCCGCATACGAGTTGATTTAATTTATTGAATCCATATTCATTCATATTTGTGATAACAGCGGTATAATCATAAATTATACCTAGTCAGTCATATTTCCATAGCCCAGTATTCCCACAGCTATATAGCCCAGTATGACCTACCCAGTACTCCCAGTATGACTTACCCAGTACTCCCAGCCCGGTATGACTTACCCAGTACTCCCACAGCAACATAGCCCAGTATGACTTATCCAGTACTCCCAGTATGAGACGGGAGATGGGCGGCTGTGGCTCAGTTGGTAGAGCGGGTCGTCCAATGATCGTAGGGTCAGCGGTTCGAATCCCGCCTCCTCCTGTCCACATATCGAAGTGTCCTTGGGCAAGACACCGAACCCCAAATTGCTCCCAATGAGCAGGCTAGCACCTTGAATGGCAGCTGCTGCCATTGGTGTGTGAATGTGTGTGTGAATGGGTGAATGAGAGGCCTTCATTGTAAAGCGCTTTGGATAAAAGCGCTATATAAGTGCAGTCCATTTACCATTTACCATATGACTTACCCAGTACTCCCACAGCTATATAGCCCAGTATGACTTATCCAGTACTCCCAGTATGACTTACCCAGTACTCCCACAGCAACATAGCCCAGTATGGCGATGATGAAGAGGATGCAACACACAATGTCAGTGCAGCCCCTGGAGAGAGGAGAAGACAGAGAGGGTGGACAGGAGTCGACAGGAGTCCGCTGGTGTTTCAGCTGAGAAAAGCAGGGTTATGATGGTCTGATGACTTAAAATACATAAACCACCTCACCTGTTATGAATTGGGCCTTTGAAGGTGGGGTCATACTTTTTTGGTTCACCTAAAGGCACAAAACAACAGAATCAATGGCAAATACTCATCTGAAACAGCATGTAGCATTTTACGATTAGAAGTAGTGTAGGTTGGGTGAATGAGAAAGCACTGCTTTCCTTGACAGTAGGAAGGTTTGGGTTGGCAGTAGTTAGTACTGTACCACTGCTTTCCATAACAGTTCCCTCCTACATGATGACAGGGCTTCCAGTTTCCAGCTTTTAATCACAGTGATGCACCTGGTACTGGAGGAGCACCCGTGAGTCACAAGTCTATTTGGTGGACCATGCACTGTACTGGTCCACTAGTTCTAGGGCTACTTTATGTACTGGTCCACCAGTGGCACAGAGAAACTCTCCTCCCCCTCAGTCAGTCAGATGGATTCCCACTCCAGGGTAAAATGGACACGCCCGACAACCAGAGAAATTCCTCCCTGGTGACTAAGCGTCCCTATTTGCAACACAAGAACATGCAGTCCCGCCATCCAACCACTAGAGGTCAGCAACATGTGTGTGTGGCTCAAACAACTGTATCAATCCCCCTTAGACAAACATCCACTGCTCTGATTGCTCACATACACATAAGGAGGTAGCTAGTCCATAAATCAAAGCAATAAAAGACCACAGACTGGCCTATCATATAATGGCACACAGCCAGTAGGCTAGAAGCTGTCAATGAGAGAGAGGTCTGAATCTGCATTGTGGTGGTTTTGGCCTCCTGCTGTCGTCTACAGTAGCTAGGTTTATCTAGCAGGGTGGTCATCGATTAACCATCTCTGCTACCTCAGGCCGTCTGCGAGGGAGGGAGAGGAGGTGATATCAATATAATCTGCACTGTATGAGTAATAATCAATCTGCAAGGACAATACAAGCCCCAACCCCAACATCAACCACCTATCCTAGACCTGAAGGAGGATGGCCATGTCTACATAAGATAAGATTAACTGTATCTATATGGGGCGTTGTGCCATCATCCTTGGGGATGTCAATGTCCACTTTTTGCAAATGTGGTAATTGTGATCTGTTTGTTTAGTTAGGATTAGCTTGTTTTAGAGGATTGTTTAGTTCCCATCAGTCCATGGCTCATATTTCATCTTACAAGACATCAATGATCCTCCACACACACACACACGCGCACCCACACACGTGCGCGCACACACACACGCGCACGCACACACACGCGCACGCGCGCACACGCACACACACACACACACACACACACACACAGCAGTGTCTGAGAGACCCCGTCTCCAGCCTGGCCAGACAGAGGAGTATAATATTGTCCATGGCGTCACAGCCCATTAATAATGCACACGGCCAGAGTGGTGCTGTGGCTGCTAATGCACAGATGCCTTTACTGGACTGGACCTCAGCAGCATCCTGAGGACAAGCTCAGCTCCGCTCCACTCATCCTCCGGACAAGCTCCGCTCCACTCATCCTGAGGACAAGCTCCGCTCCACTCATCCTAAGGACAAGCTCCGCTCCACTCATCCTAAGGACAAGCTCCGCTCCACTCATCCTGAGGACAAGCTCCGCTCCACTCATCCTAAGGACAAGCTCCGCTCCACTCATCCTAAGGACAAGCTCCGCTCCACTCATCCTGAGGACAAGCTCCGCTCCACTCATCCTGAGGACAAGCACAGCTCCACTCATCCTGAGGACAAGCTCCGCTCCACTCATCCTAAGGACAAGCTCCGCTCCACTCATCCTAAGGACAAGCTCCGCTCCACTCATCCTGAGGACAAGCTCCGCTCCACTCATCCTAAGGACAAGCTCCGCTCCACTCATCCTGAGGACAAGCTCCGCTCCACTCATCCTGAGGACAAGCCTTCGGCCATCTATAACGCCTTGCTGCTCGCAATGTTGTTTTTTTCTGTTCTGTGTCGTTTTAATTTTGTCTCGTGTTGTATTGCCATTTTAATTTATTACTGTAAAGCACTCTGTGCATCCGTGCTGTGAAGAGCGCTATATAAATAAAGCTTACTTACTTACTTACTAAAGCTTACTTACTGAGGACAAGCTCAGCTCCACTCATCCTGAGGACAAGCTCAGCTCCACTCATCCTGAGGACAAGCACAGCTCCACTCATCCTGAGGACAAGCTCAGCTCCACTCATCCTGAGGACAAGCACAGCTCCACTCATCCTGAGGACAAGCTCAGCTCCACTCATCCTGAGGACAAGCACAGCTCCACTCATCCTGAGGACAAGCTCAGCTCCACTCATCCTGAGGACAAGCACAGCTCCACTCATCCTGAGGACAAGCTCCGCTCCACTCATCCTGAGGACAAGCTCAGCTCCACTCATCCTGAGGACAAGCTCAGCTCCACTCATCCTCAGGACATGCTCAACTCCAATCATCCTAAGGACAAGCTCAGCTCCACTCATCCTGATGTACTGAGGGGTGGATCTGTGTACAGAGTTCAGGACATGTTCTTAGGTGCCCTTGAACACAGGCAGGAGAAACCAAAGAGGTGGCCTCGCCGGATCGCGCCATGATAGTCACATGACCTGGGGAAACACTGACACAGTTTGCCCCTATATATTAACCACAGAGAGCATCTCAAAACAAACAACTTAACTGGTACCAAATAACCACAAATTGCACTTTCTGAGCCTAATCATCCCTTTAAATTCTCTTTTTTCACATACACCCACAGCGCAGCATTATTTAACTAAGGACACAGAGACAGATAAAAGGTTGGTGTGTACCTGTACTTCAGTCACCTGTATCAGCAGGTTCAGCCCACACCCATTTCCCAGCCAGCCGGCAATGGTGACACGCTGATACCACTGCTCCAGCTCCACCTCAGGGCGCCCTCCACACCAATGAAGCTAGCCTAACCCTCCACACCAAACAAGCTACCCTCACCCTCCACACCAAACAAACCACCCTAACCCTCCACACCAAACACACTACCCTAACCCTCCACACCAAACAAACTACCCTAACCCTCCACACCAAACACACTACCCTAACCCTCCACACCAAACAAGCTACCCTCACCCTCCACACCAAACAAACAACCCTAACCCT
The DNA here is from genome assembly GCF_949987555.1 of Borostomias antarcticus. Lineage (NCBI taxonomy): Eukaryota > Metazoa > Chordata > Actinopteri > Stomiiformes > Stomiidae > Borostomias > Borostomias antarcticus. The sequence continues at coordinate 24,459,618 of NC_140238.1, read as the reverse complement.
CCACACCAAACACACTACCCTAACCCTCCACACCAAACAAGCTACTGTAACCTTCCACACCAAACAAACTACCCTAACCCTCCACACCAGGCATTCCCAAACTGTGAGGCGGGCCCCAAAGAAATTCAGGGGAGGCGCAGAGGGATGGTCAGGAGAAAAAAAAGGAAAACATTTTTTATTTTAGAATTTTCTATGGATTTTATGAATGAAACGTGATTTTAAAGGTCAGTCAATCTAAATAAATAATGGGAGAAATGTATACTAAATTTGTGTATAGTGCAGAGAGCCTCCCCCCACAGGCATGAATGTATTGTGCGAAAACATCATAACGTTAACTAGCAACAGGTGCCACCGAGCTAACATAGCTGTGTAACATTATGGGCTAGCTAATGCTGCCTTGCAAAATGGACAAATTTGGGGGATTGGGGGGGCGCTGGTGTGTCACTGTTTTCAGAGGGGAGGCCCACATGGATGGAGTTTGGGAACCCATGCTCTACATCAAACACACTACCCTCACCTTCCACACCAAACAAACTACCCTAACCCCCCACACCAAACAAACTACCCTAACCCTCCACACCAAACAAACCCTCACCCTCCACACCAAACGAGCTACCCTCACCCTCCACACCAACCACATTACTTTAACAAACTAATGACTGTTCAGGAGTGTGAGAAGCCCAGTCAATAAACTTTAGTTTGTCTAGAGACACACAATACCAAACGTGAGCTACTAGATAATGTTTGACAAAAGGTATACTGCCGGAGAAACATTTAATCCCAGGCCAAACAAACAAACAAGAGCAGTTGGTTATAAAGTTACCATGTTTCCCGTAAAAGGCCTCCTCCTCGGGCATCTTGGAATTCCTCAGGGGTCCAACTTTGAAATGAACGGAAAACCCTTTTACTCTCTCCTGCCTTTTTTCTTCACTTCCCTTCCCTTTCTTGCTCACCCTATAAGAGTGTGAGTAGTGGAGAGAGAGAGAGAGAGAGAGAGAGAGAGAGAGAGAGAGAGAGAGAGAGAGAGAGAGAGAGAGAGAGAGAGGTATTGAGAGGGAGTGAGAGGGAGAGGTATTGTGGAGGGAGAAACTGGTCAAACCTGTCTTTAGATGTGAACAATCTGGTTCCTCTCCCTGCTCCCCGCCCCCAACAGCTGCCTGACCCGAATCTCTACTACACCTGTTAATTTCTCTCTTTCTCTTCCCGTCGGTTAACACAGAGCTGTTCTGTCCGTCTCCATTGACATAGAGCAGTTCTGCCTGTCTCTGCTCCCTGTTGTCTTTCTGTCGTTCTCTCCAGAGAGCCAGGCGGGGAGGGCAGCCAGGTAACACACCTATAGGGAGGCTACGGGTGGAGCACAGCTGAAAGGGGCGGAAACACAGTCGCCCTACTTGTTTGTGTACACCGACTCGCCCCTCCCCCTCTGTGGAGGGAGGCAGAGCGAGGGAGAGATCTGAAACATGTGTTCACAGAAAACAAACCGCCTGACTCTGCCAACTTTGTCCTCAAGTAAAGATGTGTCCTCTCCTTTCCACAGATGTAGAAGCATAGGATTGGGGTAAAGCACAGACTCTTACACCAGTCGCATACATTGCATTCCAGTGGAGTTGACGAGCGCTCCAGTGAGAAGGGAGTAGACTGGGGATGATGAGATGCAGCTGATGCTGGCCACAGGAAGGCATAGCCTACTCTCCACACGCATGCACGCAACACAACTCAATAACCTACGTTTTTACAATCTACTTTGTAAACTACATTATAGACAGGGCTACCTAATGTCCGATAACGCTTTTACCTCAACGATTCTGCCCAAAATGAAATCTCTGGTTTGATTCAGTCGGCCACAGGTGAGGTATGTCACCGCTGTGCGTGAATGCAGCAACTTTTTAAAGTAGGCTATGGTACTGCACTGGAACGCTAACCCCCTAGTGGTCACGGTAGGGTACTGCACCGTATTGTTCTATCCCATCAGCCTGGGATTCACAGCATCACATAACCAGTCACACAAACCACATTCTGTTCCTGGAGCTCTCACAGTTGGTGTTTGTCTGCTTATCAGTCACAATTTGTATTGAGTCAATGTGCTCTTAGTTGTTTAGAAATTAGATGCACTTGTGAGTTCTGGTGAGTAGTAGTACATTAACTACCTACGTTAAACACAATTGCTGTATTGCTTTGAATAAAAGCGTCTGCTAAATGACTGTAATATAATATACTGTAATGTGTTGGCCCTCAGTGTTTCTGAGCTGAAGCTGACATGCATGCTCAGACAGCCATCTGTAAGTGTAGTATATCCTGTTTCAAGATGGCTGCAGACTCTTCTGGTATACTGTTGAGAAGGTTAAGCTGGAATCACTCTGAAAACCTTCCTCTCTAATCAGGCCCGATGTTGGAGCGGGCTGGGCCAACTTTCCATCCTCTCACAAGAGAATAGGAGCTGCCTCTGTCACTCATTTCTGTGGGTTCCACTTACATAATAGTAGACTGCTAGTGCACAATAGCCAATCATGTTGTAAGTCTATCTATCTATCTATCTATCTATCTATCTATCTATCTATCTATCTATCTATCTATCCATCTATCTATCTATCTATCTATCTATCTATCTATCTATATATCTATATATCTATCTAATCTTAGGCCAACAGCATTCATCTTAATAATTTGTTTTGAGGAGTGACATTGGATACTGTACTTCCAGACTTCTTGAGACAGCCTACAGCCCGTTATCAGAGGCATGGTGTACTCAAGTCTGAGGGAGGGAGGCGAGAGGCAGGATGCTGTACAAATAGCCCAGCTTTAATCCATTAAAAGCATCTTGGTGCCTATGACCCAGTAAAAGGACAAATTCTATTCCGTGCATTAGTAAGAGTAGCAAACTATTAGATTATGACACACTACAAGAGCCTGGCTTTAGAAACAAACATATCTGACTTTGAGAGATGGCGGTTTCTCTCATGAGCACAGTCTGTTGCAGCTCTGGACCGTACCAGGACATGAGCACAGTCTGTAGCAGCTCTGGACCATACCAGGACCTGAGCACAGTCTGTAGCAGCTCTGGACCGTACCAGGACCTGGGGCCGTTTACAGCTCACTGCTGTATCTTTGTTTTGGATCTCCTCTTGAATTTTTTGAGCCGAGTTTCCTCTCATTGTTATCTGGCATCCCCTCCACTCTTACTCCTCCCCTACCTCTCCTCCTTTTCTCTCCACAACTCTTCTCCTCCTCTACCTCCTCTCCCCTACCTCCTCCTCCTCTCCTCCTCCTATCCTCTTCCTCCCCTACTTCTTGTAGTGTTTTACTCCAGACTAGGGTACCACTACCTGGCATTCCAAACAAGGTGCCTTACTGATTTATTATTTAAATGTATTTAACCAGCTGGTTATTTAACCAGGTGATAGTTGATAGGTGAACTGCTTAGCAATTTGCCAGAATAGTCGCACTTTTTAAACAAAATCAAACAAACAAAAACTAGACCCGAGAGGCAGACAGTCATGTCTGGGCCCTCCCCTCCGACAGACTGGGCTGTTCGTTGATGACAGCGGCAGTGCCGAACATGATTACAATCACTAAAGTCTGCAGAATGAATGTTCTTTTCACAAAGGAACACATGATTCTGGCCAATCTAGCCAATCTTTGGTCCATATCACTCTGGCAAACATGGCTCTGGATGAGCAAAGAGCATTAGAGCTGCAGAGACAAGTCCCGTGGAATAGAATTAGACCACGAGAGACTATATAGAATTGTCTCTATGTTGTGTATACTGGTATTCAGTAGTGAGAAATGCAGTAGAACGCCAGCCAAGGTCAACAGCCATGCGGACCAATCACGAACAGGAAGAGCATGTTGGAGTTGAACACACTGCGGTCTGGCATGGAGCACCAACAGACAGGACATGGTCCCTATGAGGGCGGTCCAATAACTCCAACAACACCAGTCTTACAGGAGCTGACCCTAACAGACACTCTCTCCTCCGCCCCAGGCTCTGTGACCCTAGCAACAGTCTAGCTGAGGTCTATTAAAAGGCGGTGTTATGCAGTCCAAACCAGGGGGGTTGATTACCTATAGGGTGAGGGAGCAGATTTGGAGGAATATGGCATTCATTGACAAGGGAAACTACAGGGAAAGGAGCCTGGCTGCCTCTGTCTGCCTGCCTGTCTGCCTGCCTGCCTGTCTGCCTGCCTACCCCTCTGTCTGTCTGTCTGTCTGTCTTCTTACCCCTCTGTCTGTCTGCCTATCTCTTTGTCTGTCTTTCTGTCTGTCTATTCAACATAGTAAAGATTGTGGGAACAAGGCAACTGCTGTAATTTTAAAAACCAGGCAAGGTCCAGCCTGGCTTATGTGCGTGGCTGGCTTGTTTCTGTTCAAGACTGGTAGGACGGAAGCTAGTCATGCCACAGAAATAGCTGTGAATTGAAATGACATGAAATAATGTCTGATAAATGAAGATAGGTCTTGTCGCCTGGACACATCAGTTCCAAAACGTAAACGACAGCGTTTGTTTAGCTACATATAGACTAGAGGAGTTTCGCTCAGCATAGACGGTAATCTCTGAGAATGTCCCGCGTGGGAGTCCAATGCTCTGACCATTACTCTACTTGTGCAGCAGAGATCAGCAGGTTGGTGTTGGTGTCCTTCTTCCAGTCCCTAGTGTTGGTTGGGGTTAGAATAAGGGTTGGGGTTGGGACAGGATCTGACCTATAAGGCAAGGGGTAAAGGTTGGAGTGAAAGGATGAACATGTGGAGGTTTTGGGGTATAGTCCTATAAAGTCATCCCCCTTCTTGATTTTGGGGTGCGGGGACTACTGCCTCTTGTGGTGTCAACAGAGAGATGCAGGCCAACATTGTCGGGAATAAGGGAGGGAGAGAGGGAGTGATAACCCGACAAACGCTATACTAGCTGCGCGGGACAGGATCTGACCTATAAGGCAAGGGGTAAAGGTTGGAGTGAAAGGATGAACATGTGGAGGTTTTGGGGTATAGTCCTATAAAGTCATCCCCCTTCTTGATTTTGGGGTGCGGGGACTACTGCCTCTTGTGGTGTCAACAGAGAGATGCAGGCCAACATTGTAGGGAATAAGGGAGGGAGAGAGGGAGTGATAACCCGACAAACGCTATACTAGCTGCGCGGCTGGCCTGCCACGCACAAACAGCTGGCTGGAACCTCGAATGAAAATGTTCATGGCTATTTAAAAAGTATGACACAGCGAAGGCTTGGAATGAAGATCAGAGAAACTCAGGATCAGGTTTCAAAACCTCTACTATATATATCTTATAATTACACATAATCTAAGACTACACGTGGCTACAGGCCAGCCCAGATCCTGCCAGAGCCCCTGTTATTGAGGCTCCCTGGTCTGCTAGGGCCTGAAATTACTCCATGATGTGAGAGAGAACTGAGCCTAGCCCAGCTAGCTATGTTAGGGTTAGTAAACCACCTACACTGTATGAGACACTCCCATGAGCTACCAGGAAAACCTCAAATACAGCCTGAACGCAACCAGGCACAGATCTGGGCCTATACTCTGCAGGGTGGCTTGGTAACATACTTAAAATGGTACCCGGGGGTGCTGAGCATCTCTGAGACAGTTTATTGAGTTCTGTTGGGGGACATAGATTAGCTAAAAGTTGTAACAGTTCCTGTTGGTACCCGTGGTCCAGCCATTGCTTTTTGACACTCTTTCAGACATGGTTTGTGAAAGCAATGAGATACTGTCTGCTTGCTATTCAGACCCAAACACCTCCTTGCCTTTGTATCAGTCCAGAGTCACACCAGGATCAGCTGTTTGTCTGAGCAATGATCTGAATGTGTCGCTGGACGATGCAAGATGTCGCTGATGCCTCACAGTTCCCATCAACATTCACACAGGAATTTCCTGCAATGTGACTGCTGGCTATTCCCTAGACTCGGTCATTTCTTACATAACCGTTTATTAGCATTTTATAAAAAAAATACTTCAGGATTAGACATTGATGGGATATTTTTGGGTTGTGCTTGATAATACAAAGCAATCCGTCATATAATAGTCAAGTGATGCCACTGTGTGTGTGTGTGTGTGTGTGTGTGTGTGTGTGTGTGTGTGTGTGTGTGTGTGTGTGTGTGTGTGTGTGTGTGTGTGTGTGTGCGTGTGTGTGTGTGTGTCAGAGCGAGAGAGAGCAAGACGCATAAAGTAGTTAGTGATCATGGGATGTATGAGAAGGGTGTCTGACGCGGACAGGAAGAAGGCATTTGAGTAGAGCGCTTCTCTCCCCCATACAACAGAAGCAGCAGGCAGCAACCTACCCTACCATACAACTGGGTGTGTCACTGCTAACGCTCATTTGGGGGGTATTTAAAACCACAATTACAACTCCAGAGGGCAGATATATATTCTGCTACTGCAGAAGAGGTTCTTGCTGATTGTGGGCTGTTGAAATTGACATACAAGTGAACAATAAATAGAAACTCTTCAGAATGGTTCAGGTTTATGACTCCCAGTGCCATATTTTAAAATTAGAATCTATTGAAACAGTCCAAACATCAGTTCAGCTCAGACACTGCTCTAATACGCTGGGTGGCATTTTCTAGTTGTCTGTCCTATAATTATCAAGTCATTCCCAGCCTGCCATGTTGTACCAGTCTGGGGAATGTAACAGCAGCTGGACATGCGAGCTGGGAGAGAGCAGGCTAGCACTCAGTGGTGAGAGGAGTGTCTTCACACAAGTCCACAATTGCCCTGCCTTTTTTCATAACAATGTAGATATGAACATCTCTGTTCACTGCACATGAAACTGAACATGAAACATTGAGTAAACCATCACCATCAAACGCAGTGTCCAACCACTTATGTGTTCAAAGCAGTAGCCTACCCTGTTCAAGACCAGTTATGTGTTCAATACAGTAGTCTACCCTATTCAAGACCAGTTGTGGTCAATACAGTAGCCTACCCTATTCAAGACCAGTTATGTGGTCAATACAGTAGCTTACCCTATTCAAGACCAGTTATGTGGTCAATACAGCAGCCTACCCTTCCAGCTACTGTGTCTCAGTGCGTGGGCACTGCATGGACTTTGCTTGATATCTCAGGACAGATGCGTCTACTCGTCTGAGCCGAAGAGAAAGCGATAATTACCATATCTCGGTTTCTCCTCCAGTTCCATTATGAAATAGTGTGGCCACTTGTGAACAAAAGTTCAAAAACGATCCCCCATATCCACTGTCTAGTGGAGATGCTGTAAATGAATGTGGGTCAGTGTTACTACGGTGAAGTCCACTCCAAAACTGAACTCACGTCGTATTTAGTGAAATTCCTATGGGGAGACTAGACCAATGATCGCGGAGAAAGTTTTGACTGACAAGTAAGTAAACGAATCAGATGTGGGTGGGTGCTCGCTCATAACGGTATGTTATTATCTATTTATATAGATGTATCAAGCCACATCTTGCGCCGCACGTAACAAAAGAGAAAGACAAGAAAAGGGAAGAAAAACAACAACATCCTCAATTCCCCTCCATTCCATTCCTCAATAGACTATACCACTAATATCTGGAGGCATACAGCTTCCACTACATTTTTTTCAGGCTGAATGATGCACTGGTGGTAGAAAATGATTTTTAGATGAGATGATTAGGGCAGCGTATCTTCACTTTATCTCCAATTAAATGCATTGATAGACATTACTGCGCTAATGATTTAGTCTTCTGATCAGGTCTAAATCATTCGTCTAGGTTACCAATGTTAGCACATTTCTAAATATGGATGCTTTGAGAATTTTAATAGTTGAAAGTTTCAATCAAACCCCAACTGTATTCATGTGGTTCCCAACTGTGAAGATACATGATCGATCGCCCCCTCAAGTTGGCGAAAATGTTGGTACACAATTTACCGACTTGTGACGCCATAGGCAGGACGTAGCGGACGAAAGTTGGTTATAGCCTAAATGTTTAGTTGTGGTGGTAATAAACTATTTATTTTTTGGCTCATATGTAATTTGTAAGCCATATAGTATTAGGTTGTAAACGTTAGTTGCTGTCCACGTAGAGTGATCTAGATTAGTTAAAGTTATTCAACAAGTCAAGCAATAGGCTATCTTTGTGCTTTAGGGAATCCTTTGCTCTTTATTGTCACGCAAACACTAGAAACAGCTATCAGCGGGTTGTTTAAACGTCCTGGGCAATAAAATACAGTATCTTCTTTGCAGCGTTCATGTTGTTCCCACATTGAACGTATAAGCTCGAACACACCGAAGTCGGAACAACTTCACAACTCGGGAAATTGGACCGTCAGGAGCTGACCCGAGTCAAACGTGGAGGGATCAAAGGACCAGGCCACGCCCCGAAACTACACCCCCGGCAATCAGCCAATCAGAGATGCTTACACTTGGGCACTGAGAGCGCAGTAGGAAGACATTCTTAGTGATGATGCGAATACTCATCTTGACATCTTGAAGCAGACAACGTATTTCAGTTGAGTTTAGCTCATTCAATAATGTGATGCCGTGTGAGTAAAGTCGTCCAGTCAATCACAGGTTTCTATTAACTATTACTAAAATTAGAGTTCGAGTTCCTGTGCCACACTCAACATGGCGGCATAGCGTGACTATTCTGCTGTGCTGACGTCTGTCCTCGCTAGCGGCTAGCTACGGTCTGAGAAGAGAAGACAACCTCAGGTCACGGATTGCTAGATTACTCCGTAAAATAAAGGTCAGTGTGTTTACAATAATGAAGTTGCCACAATACTTAGCTATTGCTGATATGAAGATGTAGCTACGTTCTTGTAACGTCTATGTCGCTACAAGGTCGCTACATTAGTGGCTCCTTTCTTTTTGAACCGCTAGCTGTCACAGTATGTGTTTGGCTACTAACGTTATAGCAGTATACCTGTGTTGCTAGTGCAAGAACAGACTGGCTAGCTAACAATGGTAGTTATTAATCTTAAGGGGAGCTTAACGTTCAGTATCTGATACGATACGACAGCAGGGGTGTTCTCAAAATGTTTAAACTCGGATGACTTGCTAACCGTAGCTATAGCCGCGTGATTGTCGTGTCTTTCAAAGCCTGTCAAATCTTCCTCCTAGAACTTCGCCTAACAAACATGGCATTGAGAAGCGCCGTGTGTCGTCTGCTGACCAACCCTCAGAGATGTGCCGTTATCTCCGCGTGCAGAGCACAGGGAACAGTAGCACCTGCACAGTGGGGTAGGACTCGATACAAACACTGACCCTGGCCACAACTGAAACACACTTGCTTTTGTTAAACCTCAATGTATGCATATCTAGAAATGTCTTATCAAACAAACCTTGTTTCCACAGATGCTGAGAAGAGTGAGAAGAAGACTAAATCAGGCACGTGGATAACGCCCCCCCCCCCCCCCCACCACCAACACTTCCCCCTCTAACCGTTACGACTGTGTCTGCTGTGGTTTGATGGTCATCTCATTTTTCTTCCTGCTGTGACCCCCCACCAGCCAAGGTCCAGTTTAACTGGAGGGACGCTCTGGACCTGGAGGGTCTTCTGACCGAGGAGGAGGTGATGATCAGGGACTCCTTCAGGACCTACTGCCAGGAGAAACTCATGCCGCGCATCCTGATGGCCAACAGAAACGAAGGTCTGAGACAGACGCAGTCATCTTGGTGCACTGTATATAGCAGTAGAAAAAAAAACCAGCATGGCTATTGCAAGGTTATTGTTCTAGCATTTTGAATCAGCAGCCTTGGGAACGTAGATAACTGGCTGTCTGTTTTGTGTTTGTCAGTGTTCCACCGGGAGATTGTGTCAGAGATGGGAGAGCTTGGTGTCCTGGGCCCAACCATTAAAGGTACGCCAATTAAAACCTCTTTTCCTGGCATGTCATCTTTTTAATGTGTGTTGGTTAGATGTTTTCTGTGTCACGGCCAAATGTATGGTATGTAAACAGACGTGTTGTAAACAGATGTGACAGTTCACAGCTATAAAGTGTAAACATGCTTCTCTGGCTGTTCTGAGAGATGAATGGACTTTGGTTATTCCCTCGGTGTGTAATTGAGGCGAAAGGCCTGTTTGTTTTTTAGAGAAGCCTCACCAGCATGTGTCATGCCAGAACACACAAACCAAATGTCCCTTCATTAGGTTTGTATGTTGCGTATGGTCACCGTGTTCACTGTCTGGTGTGCTCTCCTCCTGCCGCCCAGGGTACGGCTGTGCAGGGACCAGCTATGTGGCCTACGGGCTGATCGCCAGGGAGGTGGAGATGGTGGACAGCGGCTACCGCTCTGTCATGAGCGTCCAGTCCTCCCTGGTCATGCACCCAATCAACGCCTACGGCACAGAGGAGCAGAAGGACAAGTACCTGCCCAGGCTGGGTGGGTACCACAGGAGGTTATGAACATGTTATAAACACAGAACACAGCAGGCTGGGTGGGTACCACAGGAGGTTATAAACACGTTATTAACCTGCCCAGGCAGGGTGGGTACCCCAGGAGGTTCTAAACATGTTATAAACCTGCCCAAGCTGGGTGAGTACCACAGGAGGTTCTAAACATGCTATAAACCTGCCCAGGCTGGGTGGGTACCACAGGAGGTTCTAAACATGCTATAAACCTGCCCAGGCTGGGTGGGTACCACAGGAGGTTCTAAACATGCTATAAACCTGCCCAGGCTGGGTGGGTACCACAGGAGGTTCTAAACACGTTATAAACACGTAGTATTATAGCAGTACACGCCTGTTATGAACACAAAACACACAGCACATGTTGTTAAAAGCCTCTTATAAACAGCACACGGCAGATGTTGTATACATAGTTGTAGATCAGAGATCCCACCCAAGGCAGGGATTGTTGTAAGGAAGGGTGGGATTTTTTTAGAATGTGTATTAATGATGGTTTATTGGGATCTGTAAAGTGTCCTCTCCACCCCCAGCACATGGAGAGATCCTTATTAATGATGGTTTAATGTAATTTGATGTGTAATGTGATCTGTAATGAGACCACCCCACCCCAGCACGTGGAGAGATCCTTATTAATGATGGTTTAATGTAATGTGTAATGTGATCTGTAATGTGACCCCCCCCTAGCACATGGAGAGATCCTTATTAATGATGGTTTAATGTGATGTGTAATGTGATCTGTAATGTCACCCCCCTCCCCCCCAGCACGTGGAGAGATCCTGGGGTGTTTTGGCCTGACAGAGCCCAACCATGGCAGTGACCCTGGCAGCATGGAGACCAGGGCCAAGTACAACCCCTCCAGCCGAACCTTCACCCTGTCTGGCTCCAAGACCTGGTGAGCACAACAGCAGAGCTAGGGTCAGGGTCAGGACAGCGGTACCATCAGTCATCCATTAGTACTCTGTGGGTGGGTTGATAGTACCTAGATATTGATGAATATTGATGTCTTCTGCTCTGCTCTCAGTTGTCAATACCCACCAGACAGACATAGACATCGTTTGTCATTGTTTTGTTATTTCCATGAGCTGCTGATCATGCGGCAGCTGTTCTTCCTGTGTATAGGGAAGCATGGTCATTAATACCAGAATTGTCAACATGCCATTCCCTGAACCCTGTTTGTCCACCAGGTGGTGCTGTTAGCAGTATTCTAATGTGAGGCCTGCTAGATTCCCCTCAGGTCTGAGCTACTCAAATTTCACTGTATTTATGATACTGATATCAGCAGCGGTGAACAGGGACAGAACAGCAAGTGGAACAGTGTGAGCTGACCTTGTGGCTGTACACATAACCTAGTGGTCTGGCATGGACAGTGAGCTGCTATAGATAGCCTTAGTGGTCTGGCATAGACAGTAAGATGCTTGGTAATCTGAACAGCATCTTAATCAACATGCTTGAACATTCTAACCATTAAACATACAGAGAGAGAGAGAGTCTCAACACAGTGTCTAACCCTAACACAGTGTGCTATGAGACTTCCACCTCCCTTCCAGTGACCCCACCTTGCCCCTTCTGCAACCCCCTCCCCCCACACACACTCATGGTATGGTCCCCCCACCCCCCCCACCCCCCCAACACACACTCATGGTATGGTCCTCCCACCCCCACACACACACTCATGGTATGGTCTTCCCCCGTCCACAGGATCACCAACTCCCCTGTGGCGGACGTGGCGGTGGTCTGGGCCAAGAGTGACGACGGGAAGGTGCGCGGCTTCATCCTGGAGCGCGGCATGAAGGGCTTCTCCACGCCCAAGATCGAGGGCAAGTTCTCCCTGCGCGCGTCCGCCACCGGCATGATCATCATGGACGAGGTGGAGGTGCCGGAGGAGAACCTGCTGCCCAACGTCTCCGGCCTGGCGGTGAGGAGGGGGAGATGACCTAGACCTGGGGGTGAGGAGGAGGAGATGACCTAGACCTGGGGGTGAGGAGAAGGAGATGACCTGGGGGTGAGGAGGGGGGGGGGTGACCTAGACCTGGGGGTGAGGAGGGGGGGGTGACCTAGACCTGGGGGTGAGAAGTAGGAGATGACCTAGACCTGGGGGTGAGGAGGGGGGGATGACCTAGACCTGGGGGTGAGGAGGAGGAGATGACCTAGACCTGGGGGTGAGGAGGAGGAGATGACCTAGACCTGGGGGTGAGGAGGGGGAGATGACCTAGACCTGGGGGTGAGGAGGAGGAGATGACCTAGACCTGGGGGTGAGGAGGGGGAGATGACCTAGACCTGGGGGTGAGGAGGGGGAGATGACCTGGGGGTGAGGAGGGGGAGATGACCTAGACCTGCGGGTGAGGAGGAGGAGATGACCTAGACCTGGGGGTGAGGAGGGGGAGATGACCTAGACCTGGGGGTGAGGAGGGGGAGATGACCTAGACCTGGGGGTGAGGAGGAGGAGATGACCTAGACCTGGGGGTGAGGAGGGGGAGATGACCTAGACCAGGGGGTGAGGGGGGGGAGATGACCTAGACCTGGGGGTGAGGAGGGGGAGATGACCTAGACCTGGGGGTGAGGAGGGGGAGATGACTTGGGGGTGAGGAGGGGGAGATGACTTGGGGGTGAGGAGGGGGAGATGACCTAGACCTGGGGGTGAGGAGGGGGAGATGACCTAGACCTGGGGGTGAGGGGGGGGAGATGACCTAGACCTGGGGGTGAGGAGGGGGAGATGACCTAGACCTGGGGGTGAGGAGGGGGAGATGACTTGGGGGTGAGGAGGGGGAGATCACCTAGACCTGAGGGTGAGGAGGGAATGACCTGGACAGACTGCTGCTGTGTGTGTTGTGTTCTATAGATGACCTGGACGGACTGCTAATGTGTGTGTTGTAGTGTAGATGTGTGTGTTGTGTTTTTGTAGATGTTGTCTTCTCACCTCTCTCTCTCTCTCTCTGCGGTCCAGGGGCCGTTCGGCTGCCTGAACAACGCCCGCTACGGCATCGCCTGGGGCGCCCTGGGGGCCGCCGAGTTCTGCTTCCACGCCGCCCGTCAATACACCCTGGACAGGTGAGTTCTGCTGCCCGTCAGTCCACCCTTGACAGGTGAGTTCTGCTGCCCGTCAGTCCACCCTGGACAGGTGAGGAGACGAGATGAGACGTCGGCTGCTTTTTACTGTTGATCTGTTATCGAATGGGTCGACTAACCTGGAAGCTCCACAACGCCTAATATTCCACATCATGTTTAAATTCACTCTGTCTACCCAGTGAGCTGTGAAGTAGTAAGTAGCTCATGGTGGTGTTCTCTGTCTCTCAGGATCCAGTTTGGTGTGCCCCTGGCCAGGAACCAGCTGATGCAGAAGAAGATGGCCGACATGCTCACTGAGATCACCATCGGCCTGCAGTCCTGCCTGCAGCTGGGCAGGCTCATCGATGACAAGAAGTATGTATGATTAGGGTTAGTATGTAGTCTACAGTATTAGGGTTGGTATTTAGTCTACAGTATTAGGGTTGGTATGTAGTCTACAGTATTAGTGTTAGGGTTAGTGTGTATTCTACAGCAGTGGTCCCCAACCACAAGGCCGCACAACAAGTTTTCATAATAGCCACTCATCATTTCACAACACAAACGCCCAATTGCCTAGCTGTGGGGCTTACAGTAACATAATCATTATGCCAAAATGACACCAACAAGCTTTAAACCACTGGCCAGCATACATCTAAATTCCCCCATCCAAAAGTCTCCTCACCAACTCTGTAGCCTAGTCGTCCTCATCTCCACCATCCTCTCTCCCCGACTCCAAGCTCTCCACGTCATATTCCTCTTCTGCTTCCTAGCAATCTTCTTCTTTTAATACATCCATGCTGGCAGTGATTTTGCTGCCTGTGCTGTCGCACAGTATAGATAAATAATAGTAAAATGGTATGGGAACATCTCGTTACCACAGTGGGGTTTATAATATTAGCATAACAGCTAGGTTTATAACAGATTAGGTTAACAGTCTGGCACCTACAGCTTCTAGAGATGGAGGTGACTTGTGTGATCGGGGTTAGGTGGAGGTGACTTGTGTGATCTGGGTTAGATGGAGGTGACTTGTGTGATCGGGGTTAGATGGAGGTGACTTGTGTGATTGGGGTTAGGTGGAGGTGACTTGTGTGATCTGGGTTAGATGGAGGTGACTTGTGTGATTGGGGTTAGATGGAGGTGACTTGTGTGATCGGGGTTAGATGGAGGTGACTTGTGTGATCTGGGTTAGATGGAGGTGACTTGTGTGATTGGGGTTAGATGGAGGTGACTTGTGTGATCGGGGTTAGATGGAGGTGACTTGTGTGATCGGGGTTAGATGGAGGTGACTTGTGTGATCGGGGTTAGGTGGAGGTGACTTGTGTGATTGGGGTTAGGTGTAGGTGACTTGTGTGATTGGGGTTAGATGGAGGTGACTTGTGTGATCGGGGTTAGATGGAGGTGACTTGTGTGATCGGGGTTAGATGGAGGTGACTTGTGTGATTGGGGTTAGGTGGAGGTGACTTGTGTGATCGGGGTTAGATGGAGGTGACTTGTGTGATCGGGGTTAGATGGAGGTGTCTTGTGTGATTGGGGTTAGATGGAGGTGTCTTGTGTGATCGGGGTTAGATGGAGGTGACTTGTGTGATTGGGGTTAGATGGAGGTGTCTTGTGTGATTGGGGTTAGGTGGAGGTGACTTGTGTGATTGGGGTTAGATGGAGGTGACTTGTGTGATTGGGGTTAGATGGAGGTGTCTTGTGTGATTGGGGTTAGGTGGAGGTGACTTGTGTGATTGTCCTGTGTCCTCCCTTGTCAGAGCGGCCCCAGAGATGATCTCCATGCTGAAGAGGAACAGCTGTGGAAAGGCGCTGGACATTGCCAGGCAGGCCCGCGACATGCTGGGGGGCAACGGCATCGCGGACGAGTACCACATCATCCGCCACGTCATGAACCTGGAGGCTGTCAACACCTATGAAGGTGAGGAGGATGTTTACGCTCATGTGGTCTCACCAGCAGGGGGCAGCAGTGCGTCAGCCAGTAACGCGAGGGAGCGTGAAGTTTAGTGTCTCTTTAAGCATCCACAAAAATCTGACTGAAAGTAAATGTTGGGAGCTATTAAAAAACCTGGTTCAAAAACAGCTCATTTTGCTGTTTAGAACATTTCTCAAGACTGTGGGTGTGGCAGATCACTAACGTTACATGCAGTATGTACACCTGTGCTGTATCTATCCACATTTTTCGCTGTCTCCATCATCAGCTCCATATCCTGTCTTGGTGTTTTTGCTCTCCAGGTACCCATGATATCCATGCTCTGATTCTGGGAAGAGCCATCACTGGACTGCAGTCGTTCACTGTGGGGAACTAGTCTGCTTGCTGCTAGCGCTGCTCCAGCCTGCTCCTCCTACCCTCACCTAGCTCCCAGACCGCTGGGGTGGATTTGTCATCTACTTAAACGCTGATATGTCATCTCTCTTACTTTGTAGATTATGTACATTACATTCTTTATTTTGAGAGAAATGCCAGGTTCAGGCTAAGAGTAGTCTGTCACTAAACCAATGGACTATTGTGAAATGTAATTCTTTTTCAATTTTGAAACTTGTAAGAAAGCTATTTTTCTACTCTCGGTTACAGTGGCCTAACTTTCTGAACAAAACATGTGAGAACGATGGGATTACAAAAAATGGAATATTAAAGGTGTTAATTAACAGGATTTGCAATATGATGGTCTATAGAAACACAGTTGAGGTCCATATTTAAGGTCTGAATCCATTGACTTGTGTGTGATTACTGATGATAAATGTGTGATACACTAATGACCACTGTCCTAGTGTTCTCTTCAACGTATCAAAGACAAGTCCTTGCATTGATTATTATACAGATCATTTAAGGGGTGTAGTTTCAGATTACTGCCTTCATTATGTAGAACATAATGAATTCTGTTTGCACTTTATGAAATGTTGAACTACCCAGAGACCCCAACCCAATGTCAATTTAATGCACGGTTTGAATGCAGCATCAAAGGTCAAGATTGGTATTCTGATCTTTTCTTAAATAAAGCTTATTGCATGAACCTCTACAGTCTGTGTTGCTCTATAAGAACATATACAGTATCTGTGTTGCTCTATAATAACGTATAGAGTATTTGTGTTGCTCTATAAGAACATGTATACTGTAGTAGCTGTGTTGCTCTATAATATATATAGTCTGTTGCTCTAGATACACACCATACTTTCACTTTTTTGTATTGTGTAGTGCTGTCCTATTGCATTCCACTGTTCTTAAAGATCATCTTGTAAATTATCATTATGTTGCTGCAAGGTTGAGCCAGAACCCAAGCATTTTACCCTGTGTTTTGTATTTGTACTGACAAATTTCTTAATTACTAACTTAATTATAACTCCAAGCCCACACTGTACTAGCTACAAGCCCACACTACTAACTCCAATCTCACACTGTACTAACTCCAATCCCACACTGTACTAACTCCAATCCCACGCTGTACTAATTCCAAGCCCGCTCAAATGAAATAGCTTTTCATTTTTGACAAGTGAATTTGCATCTAATTTTGTCATGTCTGTGACAAATTGTCCTTCAATGTGATGTTGACTAATTTGGATGGACAGACTGGTTTCTCTCTCCCTCTCTCTCACGGTAATGGAGGGCCATGTGACAGAATTGACTAGATCATTTCAGGAAAACTTCCCTAACACTTCACACCACTGTAAATTAGAATCCATGCAATACATTTTCCATGTACCAATGCACCACTGGTATACCCTAACCCTAACAGCATGTACCAATGCACCACTGTAACCCCAACGTCTCACTTGCCCCATTGACCTCCATTATGGCCGAGTGGGCGCCTGCAGAACAACTGTAGCTAGCTCAATACTGAGGCTATCAGGGAAATGATCATCTCTACATGTTAGATTCATGTAAAACAGACTGAGAATACGCCCATAATAGTGTGAATTTATCCTTTAATTCTCCTGCAGAGTGAAAGCTTTTACCATTTACCAAACCTTCCTTCTGGGATGTGTAGATCAATATTGATTTTACTGTTGATTTTGATTAATCTTCATCCTTGGTGGCCTATTGATGCATTCAGTCGTGCTGATGGGTTTGTTGACCGTTAACATGCAGTCAGAATAGGTCCCTGGAAGGAGAGCACATCTATGTAAATCCTCATCTGAAGAAGTCTCCGCATGTTAAGACTGTGAAAGAGGACGTAGCCAGACTGGGACAGAGAGGGGCGTGGCCTCTACCTGGGATCATTAGCACGGTTAGTCTGAACCATGGATGTATTAATAGAACTGAACTGGTCTGAACACCAGAATAACCGCCGGTGGAAGGTCGAGGTACCAACGTTACTGTGGAATTCGCGCGTGGAATTCATTTCAGCACCTTGGACAGCGAATGCTGGACGATATTTACCTGGCGAAAGCAGCCAAAACGCATGGATTCCTGAACTTAACGATAACAAAACGTTGTATAGACATACTGTCAAGTCGCTGCAAGTTTGTATTGTAGACACGGTGCATGGAAAAGTAGTTCAAATTGAAGGTATGTAGCCTAGCCTATGCGTGTATCGTAGAATAGGTAGACATGTATGATCCGTTCATTTGATACTCTGACATCCAGTTTCTTTCATATAACCAAAGGATCCTGAGACAAAAGTTGAGTCTGCGGTATTTTACACACAGACGAATCGATGGACTTGATATAAGGTGGGTTAGGGTTAGATACGTCTATTCCAGATGTTTAGGTATGAATTCCCTAAATATCACCGGTTTGAATTTCCCGAACGAGGCGCATGCCTCGCCGTACGCCTCTCCCCTGGAGTCGATCTACACGCAGCACAAGCCGGCGGTGAGGGGCCTCGTGGAGCTGCCCAAGGCGGTGCTGTACCTGCTGATGGCGGCAGTGGTAGTGGTTGGAGTCGCCTATGCAATCGTTGGACATCTTATCAAGGACCTGGCCATCGATATTGTAGGTAGGAACCTACCATTACTGACCTCAGACTTCTGTTTGCAGCTGAAAGAGCAAACCTGAAATATATTACATTTCTGACTTGATTATAGGCAAGTAGATAATAATAATAAAATATATTATTACTATTGACTGGGAAAGGGCCGTGTATATGTGGCTGTGGTGAACCTGAACCCCCCCCCCTATCCTCCCCCTCAGAATGTGTGTTGGGCCCCATCGGTGGTGATGATCAACAGGAGAAAGACCTTCATTGCGCCGACAAGTCGAGGCATGTGTGGGACCCGGCTCTGTTTCTGTCCCGCCACAACGCCTTCCACGTGTGGGACCAGGACGAGGTGGTCGTCCCCCTACCCCTACCCCCGCAGGACAGCCCCCAGACGAGCCCCCTGCTGCTGACCGCTCTGCCCTACATCCCCACCCTCTTCCCCATACACGGCTACAGCCCTGCCGCCCTGACCTACATCCCCTCCCTCTTCAACACACACAGCCCTGCTGCTCTGCCCAACGCCCCCAGAACCCTCAGTGCCCACCCCACAGCAGTCTGAGAGAGAGAGAGAGAGAGACGGAGAGAGAGACGGAGAGAGAGACAGAGAGAGAGAGACAGAGAGTGTGAGAGAGAGAGGACTCCCCCTTGCTCAGGGCTATGGGACAGAGCCCCTCTGGACAGTGTCTGCTCTGTTAGAGCTGAACCTGAACTCACGAATCTACGAGCTATCAGGATAACTGCATTCAATCAAAGCTGATGACACGTTTTCAGCACTGAAGGCCGCCCTGTGACACCCAGGCTTGCCTGCTTGAATTATCTCAGTAGCCTACAGAACAGGAGGGGTTAACTGGTTGCTATTGCCTGGAAAAGCTTATTTGAAGATACACATTGTGATAAAACTTTTGATGAAAAAAGAACCCAACCCCAAAGTGATCTAATGGATTTCAGGGGGAAATCATGTCATATTTCATTTTGGTCTGATAAGTCTTTCAGTGACGTGGAGTCTACCACTGGTCCCTTTACCTTATATAACCCTTAAAAACACTACTGCTCTGAATCCTGCACATCATGAAGAGACTAAGGGTGCGTTCACAGGGCAGATTTTGTCATCGTGTTTGCACGTTGCTTTTCATTGTTGTCTATGGAGCAGCGTGCAACAAAAGTTTGCTGTTTTATACAGGGTACTAAACTAGACCTAAAGGACTGATGTTACTACAGTAGCCTATGTATTACAACCTGTTATGTAACCAATCACAAATTAAGCCAAATTAACCTTACAACAGGAAAAACAACAGGACAGGACTGTCAGAAGAAACGTACCAACTCAACCGTTATTACAATCTAAGTAGAGAAAAACTTCAAATAGAGAACAAGCAGTTGTATTTGTCTGGTACAAGGCCAAGCATTGATGGACTCTGGACTATAAGCATTCACTTTTTTCTGTGTGTTCGAAATGTACTGATGTGATAGATTTGATGATGTAATAGAATATTCATAAACGTGTGTAAATGACACTAAAACACTGGTGTCTGTTCACTGTGATTGTAACAGGAAAGTGAAGGTGAACCACAGAGGACTGTCAGCAGCTACAGGCCAATGTTATTACTGTGTACTTACTGTTTGAAACATGTAGTGGGGGTTCTGGCAAAGACATTGGGCTATGCATCATAGAGAAGCCGTGATGAACTTCCTGTTTTTACACTTCAAAGTCTGTAATAACGTTCCTTTCACATATACAACTGGGATTCTGATAACAGCGGTATTTGGTTTTCAGAATACTTCTCTTCCTGTGTTACATAGCCTTGGAGTGGTCGGGGGAACACAATCTCAGTGATGAGCTTTAGTAGAAATAAGTGGTTTATCCTCCGTGTCAACAGACTGCTTACTACTGGTAAACCCACTTACCTGACCTGCTTGTCACTGGTTTAAAATGTTATTTCCAGACGCTGGGGGATTATCTTACCAGAAAGACTTGGGGAGTTCCAACAATTCATGAAGTCAACAGGACTTAATCCAGGAGCCATTATCAGAGGATTCCCCCATCTGGCATGCAGGCTTGATTTGATTAACACATTACATGGTGCAGCACACAGGGTCTAGAGCCTTGTCTTCAACTGGTGTATCTATCACTCATTCTACAATAGGCATATTAATAATACAATACCAGTACATTCTTTTACAAAGGGACATTCAAATACACCAAAACAATCAGTCAACAACAAGCCATTTTCAACCCAGTGTGTCCCTAACAAAGCTATACTGGGCCTTTATGCCACATGCCATGCTGCTGAAACTGATGCATATTTTAAGAGCCTCTTATTCCAAATCTCTGAGTTCACCTGTTATTCAGAGAGAGAGAGAGAGAGAGAGAGAGGGGAGGGGGGCTTTTTGAACAACTTTCCCATGCACTATCATGAGGTAAGTCAAGACAGATCACAAGATAATTTGCACGTATCAGGGAATTACTTAACTCATGGAGGAGAGAGAGAGAGAGAGAGAACGAGCATACTGTTTCAAGAGAAGCAATTACAGAAGGGATTAGACATGGATCAACTGAGCTGAGCAACTTCTAAACCGTTGTTCAGCTGCACACATGACCTCTCATGGCAGGCCTGGGTTTTTAAGACCTCAGAGCCAAGCCTTACGTAATAACATCAGAAGCATACAACTCCCAAGGCTGGGTCATCCCATTAGGCCTACCTCCAAAAATACATATGGCAAAGATCTGGAAGGAAATGCTGCTTAGCAGAGATCATGTCCAGAGTTGTGTCCATAGAGCATAGCTCTGACCCTAGACATGTGTCCTAACCCTGACCCTACTAGACATGCGTGTCCTAACCCTGACCCTACTGGACCCTACTAGACATGTCTTAACCCTGACCCTACTAGACGTGTCCTAACCCTGACCTTAGACATGCGTGTCCAAACCCTGACTCTAGATGTGTCCTTGAGGAACAGGGATCATTTCAGTGCGTCATACTGTAGTAAACCACTATCATCTATGTGCACACAGACAGACACACACACACACAGGCCCCCGACACACCTGACAAAACCTGTCACAACCTGACGAAGAATCAAGAGCTGATAGGACCAAACTACACCTGGATCCATCACTGATCCTACATCTAGGAGGACTCTTCACTGGCAGGAGAACAAACTCTCCACTAAACAAACTTTCAACAACATTGACTGAGCTGTCCACTAACCCTAACAGTTGTTGTACAACAATAAAATGTTGCCCAACGTAACAATGGATTATGAGTCTAAGTGTTGTCCAAAACGGTGCAATAGTGTGATGACAATGATGAAGACTCACAGTTTCTAGTAATAGTGTTCAGAAGGTTCTCTACAACAGCTCTTCTTGGGGCAGGGTGGACAAAGAACAATGACAGAGCCATGTGGCTGCACTTTGAAAGGTGTTTATTTGACCATTTCATTATTACCTGGGCTGGAAGGACACAGCAGCCGGTGAGTTCTAACTGTACAGTACAAGCATCTCATGACATGGGGGGAAAGGGGACCTAAAAAATAGAATTAAAATAACAGACTCACTGGTTAAGTCTCTTTGCCACTGAGGTTGCAGCAGCAAAGTATCCAATTCTAACACCAGTGCACATGCACACAGGGGCTGCTGAGAAGGGCAGCTTGGATGTTTTATAACCATATGCCAGGGATGTCTTCTATAAATGTTCAATAAATTAAACACAAAGTGCAGTGTGACCTGTGTGTGTTTATCACGTGATCCAGCGCCAATCCCAGAGTCCTCCATGGCGTCCTCTCAGACAGACACATTTGTCTCGTTGAATTCTAGCTGAGCGGGGTTGTCTGTAGTATGGGGACAAGAGAGCCGAGGGGTCCTGTTAGGGGACAAGTCCTGGTGGTATAAGTGGCAATAGCTGAGAGGGCCTGTCCATCCAGATGCCTGCGGAGAATCTAGGAGTCCAGTCGACACACGGGGCTGTCGTAGACCATCTGGAGGTTGACCTTGTGACCCACCAGCTCGCGGATGTTGTTGATGCCGTACTTGATCATGGTTGGTCTGCAGGAGACAGAGAGGGTCAGAGGTCACATATCAGCACTGGCCCAGGACCAGAGTTGACCCTCTTAGCACCGCTGCCAGAATAACGCTGCAGCACACAATCAAATGGATCTCATGTAGTTCAATTTGAAATACTGTGTACAAACATGTAGTACAGTGGCAGCCGGTGACTCAAAAAACTGAGGAGGACAGGAGGAAGAGAGGTGAACCGCCCATGGGTGCCGGGGGGCACTTTCCCTCAGTCAGTTATTATTTGAAACAGCTTTAAAGTGGATTTAGTCAATTTTAGCATATGAAAAACTGAATAACACTTTATTTAACTACATGCAGCATTTATTTATCATATTCATGATAAAATATTACAAAACAACAATAAAACATTGTAAGCAATAGTTGTAATGGATTGTACTCTTCTCTAAAGAGAGAAAAAAATTGATATTGGTGAGGTGCTGGAGAGGTTAGGTGATATATGAAAAATGTTTTGATTAGGGGACACTGAGGTGTGCTGGCTCTCAAACAGTTTGTTGGCAAATAAATGACAACTGGACAATGGAATACGTTGCACAGCAAATGCAGTATCCAACAGTTCGCTCATGGATAGCTAGCAATGGTACAGCTATGGGATTAGCTCATTTGGGTTGCTGTCAAAGCCACTCTTATGTTGCTTATATAGCCTACAATTATCAGAACAATATGAACATTCAGTTGAAAGTTTTCCATCCACCCATCCATCACTGGATGAGGAATAAGCACCGTAAAGCGATACATTCTCACGCAAGCAGGAGCCAGGCTGTGGATTTCTCCGATCCGGTGTTGCGACACAGTCTCTAGAAATGTTTTGGACGAGTTGCCGACAGTTTGCGCCTCCAGCCAATCTGCGCGCCTGACTATGCCGTAGCCTGACGTGCACCTCGTAGCTAACGTTACCGGCTATAGCCAGCCAGTGGAACTGTCGTGTTCAGACGGCTCTAGCACAAAAAGTATTTATGTCATCTTGGATATTTAGATGGCTAGAATCAAGACAAATAGACGAACAGTTTCATGTATAATATGTCCCATAATACTTCCAGATGTATTATATTATGGAGCTACGAACACACAAAAAGTCTCCAATGGCACAGGGAAGAGAAACACAGACATCAACACCGACTCAATCGGCCTTCAACTGTGGTAAATCTGGAATGTGATTGGACTAATTTTGTCAATATCTGAATCCTGTTCAGACAGGGCCGGACTACTGTCCTCCTTTGCGGTAACTTTTCAGCGTTTTGGCCAATCACAAATTAGCAAGAAAAAAGGCATTACATTGATTTAAGAGAAAAGAACCCGCCATAAGGGAGGCTAGCCTCCCTTCCATAGATATCTATGGGTCCTCCAGCTGCATGTTGTATATGTCACTGTTGGAGCTTTAGAATTTCAATAATGGGTTTTTATCCATAGGGAAAACCTGCTTTATGAACAAAACTGAGAATATTAACTATGAATAAATAAATTCATATATTTATATTTTAATCCCTCTCTTCTCTCCAAAAACTGAGGAGGACTGTCCTCCCCTGCCTCAATGGACGAGCCTCCACTGATGTAGTAATACTGTGTACATACTGTACATGTAGTGATACTGTGTACATGTGTAGATCTGATAGGAGCAGAACAACTGAGGAGAGAGGGAGGTGTGTGTGTGTGTGTGTGTACAGAGGGAGAGGGATTACCACACTGGATTACAGGGCCTAGCCCACACAGTGGATTACAGGGCCTCCCCCAGCCGTCTGACTCAGTAGGAGTCATTAGTAGTGATAGTGATTCAAGTTCTCTGACTCATTACGAGTCATTAGTAGTGATAGTGACTCAGTAGGAGTCATTAGTAGTGATAGTGACTCAGTAGGAGTCATTAGTAATGATAGTGACTCAGTAGGAGTCATTAGTAGTGAGTGACTCAGTAGGAATCATTAATAGTGATAGTGACTCAGTAGGAGTCATTAATAGTGATAGTGACTCAGTAGGAGTCATTAATAGTGATAGTGACTCAGGAGTCATTAGTAGTGAGTGATTCTAGCTCTCCAACTGCTAAGACTCAAGCTCCATGACTCTCACCACAGTCAGTGAAACAGGCCCATCTAGGATACGACTCCATATTAGCATGGCTAAAAGAGATGGATGGGAGCAGGGGTAGGGTCTGGATGGGAGCAGGGGTAGGGTCTGGATGGGAGCAGGGGTAGGGTCTGGATGGGAGCAGGGGTAGGGTCTGGAAGGGAGCAGGGGTAGAGATGGATGGGAGCAGGTAGGGTCTGGATGGGAGCAGGGGTAGGGTCTGGATGGGAGCAGGGGTAGGGTCTGGATGGGAGCAGGGGTAGGGTCTGGATGGGAGCAGGGGTAGGGTCTGGATGGGAGCAGGTAAGGTCTGGATGGGAGCAGGTAAGGTCTGGATGGGAGCAGGTAAGGTCTGGATGGGAGCAGGGGTAGGGTCTGGATGGGAGCAGGTAGGGTCTGGATGGGAGCAGGGGTAGGGTCTGGATGGGAGCAGGTAGGGTCTGGATGGGAGCAGGTAGGGTCTGGATGGGAGCAGGTAGGGTCTGGATGGGAGCAGGGGTAGAGATGGATGGGAGCAGGTAGGGTCTGGATGGGAGCAGGGGTAGGGTCTGGATGGGAGCAGGGGTAGGGTCTGGATGGGAGCAGGGGTAGGGTCTGGATGGGAGCAGGGGTACAGATGGATGGGAGCAGGGGTAGGGTCTGGATGGGAGCAGGGGTAGAGATGGATGGGAGCAGGGGTAGAGATGGATGGGAGCAGGGGTAGAGATGGATGGGAGCAGGTAGGGTCTGGATGGGAGCAGGTAGGGTCTGGATGGGAGCAGGTAGGGTCTGGATGGGAGCAGGGGTAGGGTCTGGATGGGAGCAGGTAGGGTCTGGATGGGAGCAGGTAGGGTCTGGATGGGAGCAGGGGTAGAGATGGATGGGAGCAGGGGTAGAGATGGATGGGAGCAGGGGTAGGGTCTGGATGGGAGCAGGGGTAGGGTCTGGATAGGAGCAGGGGTAGAGATGGATGGGAGCAGGGGTAGAGATGGATGGGAGCAGGTAGGGTCTGGATGGGAGCAGGGGTAGGGTCTGGATGGGAGCAGGTAGGGTCTGGATGGGAGCAGGGGTAGGGTCTGGATGGGAGCAGGTAGGGTCTGGATGGGAGCAGGTAGGGTCTGGATGGGAGCAGGGGTAGGGTCTGGATGGGAGCAGGGGTAGAGATGGATAGGAGCAGGGGTAGAGATGGATGGGAGCAGGTAGGGTCTGGATGGGAGCAGGTAGGGTCTGGATGGGAGCAGGGGTAGGTGTAGCCCTGGTCAAGGCCGGTATACTATGCAGGGCTATACCCCGGTATACTGCCCTGTCAGGGACTAATCATTGCGCCCTAGACTTTTTTACTTTACCTTACACACTGAAGTGAAGACATTTTTCGAAAGATGAAACCCTTTTCTCCAAGGTGGCTACAGTTGTAGCCCCTCACCTTTTATATATATAAAAAGCAACTTTTTGCACTTAAAAACCACATATCCACAAATATCCACTCAGCTATTATGGTATCTACTAGCCTGGCTTCGTGACCCTAATCACGTGAACTCACAGGGTGTCTAAGTGGAGAGAGATCACGTGATTAGGGTTGCGAAGCCAGGCTAGTGGACATCGGTGGATATGTGCTTTTTAAGTGCAAAATGTTGCTATTTATATAAAAGGTGGCCAGCATTCCAGCTACTCGAGTTATTTAACCGTTGGTCAGTTTTGCCCAAAATTAGTGGGTTCTCTATTGTCCACCCTGTACAATAGAAGCTAGCTAGTTAGCCAAACCAAGCTATCATTCATTCACACTGGACTTGCCAAACAGAAAATGTTGTGATACTAATTTGCTGTTCTACTCCGTTCACCTATACTAAAGACTTAAGTGAACAGTTGTTCTTGCGTGAAATTGCTCATGTTCTGGTTGATCTAGCGGTCAATAAAATCGACCAGATGTCAAGAGGTGGACATAATTGGATTCCTCTCAGCCTACAGAATGTAGCAATGTGCTTCTGAGAAGTTTGGAGTCGATTAGTGTCGTTCTAAGCACAGAGAATAACCGCCCATTGAGCACCATTCAGTCGGGACTTCGTTGGGACTGAAAATACATTTCCCCATTCATTCTGTATGGCACCCAGTTCCCGGATGCGATAACCATATCTTGGGTTCTCGGGTTTGGTCTCCTACACTTGTAAGAGTGTAACGTAAATGTGTTTTGGGTGTGTGTATGTCAGTGTGTATAGATGGCATAGAGAAAGTCTAGAGTGTGTGTGCCAATGGAGGTCCTCTATGCCAGGCAGGAAGGAACTGCTGTCACTGACCTACCTCTCCAGAGAGAGACCCCAGACAGGGCACTGCTGTCACTGACCTACCTCTCCAGAGAGAGTCCCCAGACAGGGCACTGCTGTCAGTCCCCTACCTCTCCAGAGAGAGTCCCCAGACAGGGCACTGCTGTCAGTCCCCTACCTCTCCAGAGAGAGTCCCCAGACAGGACACTGCTGTCACAGACCTACCTCTCCAGAGAGAGTCCCCAGACAGGGCACTGCTGTCACAGACCTACCTCTCCAGAGAGAGTCCCCAGACAGGGCACTGCTGTCACTGACCTACCTCTCCAGAGAGAGACCCCAGACAGGGCACTGCTGTCACAGACCTACCTCTCCAGAGAGAGTCCCCAGACAGGACACTGCTGTCACAGACCTACCTCTCCAGAGAGAGACCCCAGACAGGGCACTGCTGTCACTGACATACCTCTCCAGAGAGAGACCCCAGACAGGGCACTGCTGTCACAGACCTACCTCTCCAGAGAGAGACCCCAGACAGGGCACTGCTGTCACTGACATACCTCTCCAGAGAGAGACCCCAGACAGGGCACTGCTGTCAGTCCCCTACCTCTCCAGAGAGAGTCCCCAGACAGGGCACTGCTGTCACAGACCTACGTCTCCAGAGAGAGTCCCCAGACAGGACACTGCTGTCACTGACCTACCTCTCCAGAGAGAGACCCCAGACAGGGCACTGCTGTCACAGACCTACCTCTCCAGAGAGAGACCCCAGACAGGGCACTGCTGTCACTGACATACCTCTCCAGAGAGAGTCCCCAGGCGATGACGGACACCCCCTCTGGCAGCCCCATAGGCAGCAGCATCTCTGGACGGAACACCCCCGAGTTCCCCACCTCCACCCACTTCTTCAGACCTGGACGCACGGACGGAGGGAGACCAGGAGACAGAGAGGAGTGTGTGAGAGGAAGAGAGAGAGAGATAGATATATAGAGAGAGGGAGAGCGAGGAAGAGAGGGAGGTAGAGAGACAGTTTTTCAGTTTTTAACACAGAAACAAACAAACAGAGTTTAATCGATCACAGCTAGTACCATACCTGGGCAGGTAATCTACAATGGGCTAATTAATTAATTAAGTAATTCACCTTGGTTAGGCTGCATTATCCACATTCACTAGCCTCCTGAGACCATCATCATCACGCCAGCTCACATTCTGTTTCTTTCCACATATCAATCTGGACAAGCTCCGATCAATCAGTTTGTACCAGATCAGAAAACAATCTAGCCAATCAGGGTTCTGTGAGGAAAATCTAGCAGGCGTGGTTGGGTGGGACGACAGCGAGAAATGACTGAAGTTTGTCTGTGATAGACGGTGATAGATACATGGTTCATACAATCACCTGCCTGGGGCCTCATTTATCATTGTGGATACACCCTTTTTCATTTACACCTGATTTACACCTGATTTTTGTACTTGCTTTTCACAAATAATGTGATGCATCATGACAAAACTCGATGGGAAATATTGTGAGATATATACACAATATTTCCCATTGAGTTTTGTCATGATACATCACATTATTTGCGGAGAAAAGCAAGTACAAAAATCAGGTGTAAATGAAAAAGGGTGTATCCACAATGATAAATGAGGCCCCTGGAATTTTTGAAAGTGCCTGCCCTTCTCCAAAGTTTTCAACAGAGCTTTCCCAGAAGGTTGTGTGAAACACACGCGCACACACACGGTTGTGTGAAACAAACCATCCGGCGTTACACATCCACAACATGCATTAGCAATCTGCAGCCAGGGGTGATGATGTACCTTCATGGTAGCTGAAGACCTCCATACTGGGCTCGGTATAGGGATTATACGCAGGCTTGAAGCGCAGCTTAGTGATTCCTGAGAGGTTGGAAAAGAGAAAGTACTAATCGGATCGGAGTCTGGATTAAGGCATGAGAAACAGTGTGTGTGTGTCCATTGCGGGAAAGCCGGTGAGGGATTGGCTGAGTTGTAACTCACCTAGTTTGGTGAAGAACTGATGCAGGATGCCCATGAGGTCCCCCAGCGTCAGGCCGTAGTCGGCCACCACCCCCTCGATCTGGTGGAACTCGGCCAGGTGGGTGGCGTCCAGCGTCTCGTTACGGAACACACGGTCGATGGAGAAGTATTTGACAGGGGTGAACTTCTGCTGGGGGGAAGGGGGGGTGGGGGTGGAGTAAGGGGAGAGGACACAGTTGGCTTCTATGGGGGGGGGGGGGGGGGTTGCTTTTGTTTCTGATTTTTAAATGGTGCAGCAGATTCTATATGTGACAGTGACGTGTGTCGGTGTGTGTGTGTGTGTGTGTGCCGCAGAATGAGATTCAGACCACTCAGGAGTTGCCAATACCGTTGCACACCGGCACTAGAGGGCAGGCATGAGGAAAGCTTGGCCGGCTTCAGACAGCTCTATCTCAAGAAGTATAAACTTCTTTATATAAAACATAGATATTTACACTATAGGAATCATGGGAACCAGATGAAAATTTATGAGATATAATATGTCTGTGCAGCTTAAAAACTGTAGTAGTGACAAGTTAGAAAATGGGTATGAATTAGAAATTACCAACTGCTCTAGAGTAGAGCTCTGAACACCATTCCACCATTTGTGTGAAAGAGGAGCATGATTTTCAAACAACACTGAATCTAACTACCGGTATAATAGCAGAAAGCATGTGTGTATCCGTGTCTGTAGGGTGGACCATGCACTTTCCCGCCAAGCCACCAGAGGGCGCTCCATGGGATTCAAAAACAGCCATACCTCCATGTGGGAAGGTCACAGAGACACACGGTTTGGACTGGCAGAAAGGTTTCGATGTAACCAACACAGAAATACCAAACCTGTCCCGCTCGCACGCACGCGCCTCAACACAGCCAAAACAAAACAGTGAAGCCAGCTCCCCCTGTGGAGGCGCTAGAGATTCTGGGGAACAGGAGTGTGCGGGGGAGAGCCCTGAGAGCACCAAATCGCCCCGTTTGCTCCGACCAGAGGGGGGCGCCACAGAGCCGCCTGAACACGGTCGATAGATCGATAGACCAGGATTGCCCCACAGGCACTGTGCACTAGTGTTTCAAAAACTATAATGGCATTGCTTAGGTAGTTGTTAGTGAAAGCAAGAACATCTGAACATTTTGGTGTATAACAAATCACCATTGCCACCACTCTAACTGAACATTCCATCATTCATTTCAATGGGATAAAAACCATGTCCATGTGTAGCATATGTAAGACCAGCCAGCGTGCAGCCAATACCGATGCACACCAACACTAGAGGGCAGTAGAGAGTGCTCATGAACCACCACCGCTTCAACTGGGTGTGATTTTTTTTGACAAAGGGGTGTTTTTTCATTGTATTCATTTCAATAGATTTCTCAAAGGGATGCTTTCAGAATAGAGTGTGAATATGCCAGTCAAGTTCTGTGGGATTGTTAGCGTGTTAATGTGAGTCTGTTGTAATGGAAATTCTTTGTTATTAGACAGTCTCTGTCGACTAAACAGGATTCCAGCTGGACTGGGGGGTGGGAGGCGAGGGCTACGAACCGGCCCAGCTACCAAGGTTGTTTTTGACTGTATAAATGTTGACTGTAACCGCAGATCAGGGCCGCCATTTCTCACACTGCAGACTGCTGTGTGCATGAAGCAACTGAGATGTGACGTTCCCCTTTTCCAGACGGGTTATTGGGGGTGTTTGTATTATATGTGGCTACTGTGCTGCTTGCATGTTATAAACTTTGTTCAACTTAGAACGTCGGCATTGAATCTCTCCTGAACAATTTCCACAACAGTGTTTATGTGAGAGTGTGTTCATGTGAGTGTGTGTTCATGTGAGAGTGTGTTCATGTGAGTGTGTTCATGTGAGAGTGTGTTCATGTGAGAGTGTGTTCATGGGAGTGTGTTCATGGGAGTGTGTTCATGTGAGTGTGTTCATGTGAGAGTGTTCATGTGAGAGTGTTCATGTGAGAGTGTGTGTTCATGTGAGTGTGTTCATGTGAGAGTGTGTTTATGTGAGAGTGTGTTTATGTGAGTGTGTTCATGGGAGAGTGTGTTCATGGGAGAGTGTGTTCATGGGAGAGTGTGTTCATGGGAGAGTGTGTTCATGGGAGAGTGTGTGTTCATGGGAGAGTGTGTGTTCATGGGAGAGTGTGTGTTCATGGGAGAGAGTGTGTTCATGTGAGAGTGTGTTCATGTGAGAGTGTGTTCATGTGAGAGTGTGTTCATGTGAGAGTGTGTTCATGTGAGAGTGTGTGTTCATGTGAGTGTGTTCATGTGAGAGTGTGTTTATGTGAGAGTGTGTTTATGTGAGTGTGTTCATGGGAGAGTGTGTTCATGGGAGAGTGTGTTCATGGGAGTGTGTTCATGTGAGTGTGTTCATGTGAGAGTGTTCATGTGAGAGTGTTCATGTGAGAGTGTGTGTTCATGTGAGTGTGTTCATGTGAGAGTGTGTTTATGTGAGAGTGTGTTTATGTGAGTGTGTTCATGGGAGAGTGTGTTCATGGGAGAGTGTGTTCATGGGAGAGTGTGTTCATGGGAGAGTGTGTTCATGGGAGAGTGTGTGTTCATGGGAGAGTGTGTGTTCATGGGAGAGAGTGTGTTCATGTGAGAGTGTGTTCATGTGAGAGTGTGTTCATGTGAGAGTGTGTTCATGTGAGTGTGTTCATGTGAGAGTGTGTTTATGTGAGAGTGTGTTTATGTGAGTGTGTTCATGGGAGAGTGTGTTCATGGGAGTGTGTTCATGGGAGTGTGTTCATGTGAGTGTGTTCATGTGAGAGTGTTCATGTGAGAGTGTTCATGTGAGAGTGTGTGTTCATGTGAGTGTGTTCATGTGAGAGTGTGTTTATGTGAGAGTGTGTTTATGTGAGTGTGTTCATGGGAGAGTGTGTTCATGGGAGAGTGTGTTCATGGGAGAGTGTGTTCATGGGAGAGTGTGTGTTCATGGGAGAGTGTGTGTTCATGTGAGAGTGTGTTCATGTGAGAGTGTGTTCATGTGAGAGTGTGTTCATGTGAGTGTGTTCATGTGAGTGTGTTCATGGGAGAGTGTGTTCATGGGAGAGTGTGTTCATGGGAGAGTGTGTTCATGGGAGAGTGTGTTCATGGGAGAGTGTGTTCATGGGAGAGTGTGTTCATGGGAGTGTGTGTTCATGTGAGAGTGTTCATGTGAGAGTGTTCATGTGAGAGTGTGTTCATGTGAGAGTGTGTTCATGTGAGAGTGTGTTCATGTGAGAGTGTGTTCATGTGAGAGTGTGTTCATGTGAGAGTGTGTTCATGTGAGAGTGTGTTCATGTGAGAGTGTGTTCATGTGAGTGTGTGTTCATGTGAGTGTGTGTTCATGTGAGAGTGCGTTCATGTGAGAGTGTGTTCATGTGAGTGTGTGTTACCTCCTGTGCGAGTTTGAACAGCATGCGCGCGCTGACTGCCGTCGTGTGTGTGCGAAGGATGTTCTTCTGAGCCTCCTCCAGCTTCCAGTCATACTTGTACCTCCACATCAAACAGACAGCTCATTTAGGTCATGCTGTGTGTGTGTACACAGGATGTGTGTGTGTGTGTGTGTGTGGCTCACCCCTGTGATCCGTAGCCTCCCTCAGAGTGGACCTTCCTCACTCTCTCCAGGTAGTCCTGGGGGAACTGGTGAGCCAGAGCTGGGTCTGAAGAACAGGGTGGGGGGGGTTAACCCTGGGAACGCTCTCACACTGGGGGGGTTAACCCTGGGAACGCTCTCATACTGGGGGGGTTAACCCTGGGAACGCTCTCACACTGGGGGGGTTAACCCTGGGAACGCTCTCACACTGGGGGGGTTAACCCTGGGAACGCTCTCACACTGGGGGGGTTAACCCTGGGAACGCTCTCATACTGGGGGGGTTAACCCTGGGAACACTGAGGGGGTTAACCCTGGGAACACTTTCATACTGGGGGGGTTAACCCTGGGAACGCTCTCATACTGGGGGGGTTAACCCTGGGAACGCTCTCACACTGGGGGGGTTAACCCTGGGAACGCTCTCACACTGGGGGGGTTAACCCTGGGAACGCTCTCACACTGGGGGGGTTAACCCTGGGAACGCTCTCATACTGGGGGGGTTAACCCTGGGAACACTGAGGGGGTTAACCCTGGGAACACTTTCATACTGGGGGGGTTAACCCTGGGAACGCTCTCATACTGGGGGGGTTAACCCTGGGAACGATCTCACACTGGGGGGGTTAACCCTGGGAACGCTCTCATACTGGGGGGGGTTAACCCTGGGAACACTCACACTGGGGGGGTTAACCCTGGGAACACTCATACTGGGGGGGTTAACCCTGGGAACGCTCTCATACTGGGGGGGTTAACCCTGGGAACGCTCTCACACTGGGGGGGTTAACCCTGGGAACACTCATACTGGGGGGGTTAACCCTGGGAACACTGAGGGGGTTAACCCTGGGAACACTCTCATACTGGGGGGGTTAACCCTGGGAACGCTCTCATACTGGGGGGGTTAACCCTATGAACGATCTCATACTGGGGGGGTTAACCCTGGGAACGCTCTCACACTGGGGGGGTTAACCCTGGGAACGCTCTCATACTGGGGGGGTTAACCCTGGGAACACTCTCACACTGGGGGGTTAACCCTGGAAACGCTCTCATACTGGGGGGGTTAACCCTGGGAACGCTCTCATACTGGGGGGGTTAACCCTGGGAACGCTCTCACACTGGGGGGGTTAACCCTGGGAACGCTCTCATACTGGGGGGGTTAACCCTGGGAACGCTCTCATACTGGGGGGGTTAACCCTGGGAATGCTCTCATACTGGGGGGGTTAACCCTGGGAACGCTCTCATACTGGGGGGGTTAACCCTGGGAACACTGAGGGGGTTAACCCTGGGAACGCTCTCATACTGGGGGGGTTAACCCTGGGAACGCTCTCATACTGGGGGGGTTAACCCTGGGAATGCTCTCATATTATACTATATCATGCTACCCCTGGGAATGCTATCATACTATACTATATCATACCAACCCTGTGAACACCACTAGGGATGAGACGGTATACCGTAAAACCGTGAACCGGGGTATAAAATGTCCACGGTATTAGAACCGTGACATTCCCTGTGTTTACGGTATTACGTTTACGGTATTACACAATAAAGCGCTGCTGAAACTTCACATTTCAAGTTGCTTGAAACAGTTAATTTTGTAATTTAATATAAGCTTGCTATTAATAAACTGACACACCAATGTTCAATAAAGCTGTTTTCCTTCAAAGTAAAATACTTGTTTTTTTGTGTGTTGGGGAGGTGAAATGCCGTAAACCATGAAATACCGTAAACCGTACCATGTAACTAGATACCGTACCATACCGTAATGCAAAAATCCATACCGTCTCATCCCTAACACACACACAACAAGCCACACACGCACACGCAGGCATCCCTCACATGCAAGCACGCACGCACACACACACCGGACAGGAAGAAGGTGTCATGCTGGTCCCTGGCTGGGTGCTGCTGGGGCTGGAACAGCGAGTCAAAGTTCCAGAAGGAGCTCTCGATGAAGTTGTTGGTGGGCATCTCTGTGAACCTGCAGGAGACACACTTTAACCAAGGTGTAGAGGAGGACAATATTACACACACACACACTTCATAACTCCTGATTTTCAGTGTTGCGTGTGTGTGTGTATCTTACCCCATCTCCAGGAAGATCTGTCTGAACTGTGTCCGGACCTTCATTAGGGGGTGGAGGTGACCACAGTCTGGGGCCACACCCAAGGCCTCAAAGTTATAGGGCTTGAACTTCTTCTCCCTCCAGCTCCCACTGGGGACCAACAAAGGAGGGGGAGAGGGAGAGGGAGAGAGAGAGAGAGAGAGAGAGAGAGAGAGAGATTAGAGGGTGCAGGAAATTAGAGGTGAGGTTAGGGTGAGGAGAACTGAGGGATGGGGATAAGGATGAGGAGTGAGATAAGGATAGAGGGATGGAGTCAGGGTGAAAGAGAGATGAAGGGATAGAGTGCTTGTGTGCAATAGTGCAACATTTTGAAGAAGGGGGATCTATCTATCTGGTAGGATATGATGTCAGCCCCAGATTCGTCCAGAGGGTCGAGTCTGGTCCCAATCAGAACCAAGGATGGTTGGTTAGAGGGTTGAGTCTGGTCCCCATCCGACCAGAGAGGGGCAGAGGGGCAGGCAGAGAGGAGTCGGGCAGTAGGGAGATCCTCACCTGGAGATCATCTCAGGTGTGAGCTCCGTCTCCTGCTTGGTGATGGTGGTACTGAAGGAGCTCCCCTTGCTGATCCAGTAAGACTTCACCGTCCTGAGAAACACAGGAGACAGCAGTCAACACACACACACACACACACACACACACACACACACACACACACACACACACACACACACACACACACACACACACACACACACACACACACACACACACACACACACACGGAAGGGGTGTGAGAGTAGATAGGCAATATGGTGGAACAGTCCCACAGTGCTAGGGTGAGTGTAGCTATATTCCAAACATTTTGTTTGTTAACGATAAACCTGAATCAGTCAATTTATGATTCACTTGTAACAGCTGTGATTGATAATTTCTTTATACTGTATGAATTCAGAGTAAATGTTTCATGTACTTTTTCTCCACACTAAATGAAGTGAAAAACTATGGTATAACAACTATAACCATGATCATAACTTTGGCTGTGTAATGTTATTTGCGTGTTTATGTTATGCAGTAAGCTCCCCTATTCTACAGTTATGAGCTGTTATGAAGAGTTTATAAACAGGAGTGCTTGTTACACTTCAGAGAGCAGCTTGCGTTTCTTCAGCTCATTCTTGTCCTTCTCCTCCAGCTGGGACGCCTGGCCACTTTGGACCAGCAGCAGCTTGTCCCTCACAGAGTCCTCCATGCTCTCCACCTGGACACACACACACGCACGCGCGCACACACACGCACGCGCACGCACGCGCACACGCGCGCGCACACACACACACACACACACACCTCTACTAAATCACATGTAATTGACAATGGCATCACAGGTTACAGGTAAAATCCTGAGGAGAGGTTAAAGGTGAGGAGCGTCGTACGGTCCTGAAGATTCGGGGGCCGCCCTCGTGTCCTTTGTCCAGACGGATCCACTTGTTGGACATGGCCTTGCTGAAGCCCACCTTCCCAAACGGCAGTTTCTGGAGACACAAAAATATAAACAAAGTGCAAACATCATCCATCCGATCTGAACACACACGCATGCGCACACACATGCACACACACACACATACACACACACACACACAAACATACACACAAACACGCCCTGTCCTCTCACCATGAGCTGGCTCTGGGGCAGGCCGTCGTCGGGGATGGAGCTGAAGACCCGGGCCTCATGGCTGCCCTGCTCGGCGATCTCACAGCCCTCCCCCGTCAGCTCCCAGCGCCTGGACGACCGCTGCTCCGCTGAGATCACCTAACACAGGAAGACACCACGCACTGGTGAGCATGTGATGGGCTGGGTGAGCATGTGATGGGCTGGGTGAGCATGTTATAGGCTGGGTGACCATGTGATGGGGACAAAGTACCACAGAGGGACAGACAGGAGGCGCTGGGTGTGCATATGTGATGGGGACTAAATAATAGGTTGTAGGGGTGGTGTCAATTCATGTAGAAAAAATAGACAATTTATTATCTATTTTATATATACACATCTTGAGATTTTATCTTGTTTTTACAATAATGTTGTGCTTGGGATGTATTTTACCCTTCTTCCCCTACAATTACGGGACCCCCTGTATTTAATGGGTTACTGCTGTCAAATGGTGCAAATGTCATTGAAAATTATATCATAATCAAATGTAATTGACGATAATCGATTTAAAATCAAATCGTGTGATCAGTACCGATTCCCACCCCCGATAACGTTAGGTTGTAGCCTTCGCTATAGGGTCCATACAACTGGTATATAAAAGTTCCAGTGGCATTCATTCATACCTCATATCAGATACTGTATGATCGCTCTCTGAGCCAAGTGAACTCTCTACCTAACCCGTGCAGCTTGGTGTGGCCTGCTGTGATGTTTAGGAGTGTTTACTGTCACACTTATATACCGTAAATCCTCTAATAGTGTCCGCGGCCTTTATTTACTGAGCTGCAGAGAGCCCCAGGCCTTTATTGGAGGCAGGCCTATATTAGAGGGAGGCCTTTATTTCTTAAAATTAAACTCTCATGGACATAATCCCATAATTTCAGGACTTTTATTGCAAAAACATTGCACAAACCAGAAAATATGCTGTGTCATCCAACAAAACAAATCAAAGAGGCCTACCGGTATGTAAACAGCCAGTTTACCTATTAACAATATAATGTTTAGCTTCTAGCTCCAAGCTAACGTTCTTCCGCCCACCACTATTTGTCCACGTTGACCATATTTGTCCACGTTGACCGTGCCCCCGGCCATTATAAGAGACCTGGCCTATAATTGAATACAGGCCACTATTACGGTATTTTAGATTCTTGTACATTTGGGGATGTATTGTAATCTGTTCTAGATTGTATTTTTCATATATATCTTATTCTTGATTGTGTGTAGGTATGGGTATCGTTAGGATTTTATTGATACCGGTATCAATTCAATACCGATACGGCTTATCGATACCGATACTTAAGGATACCCTTAAAAAATACTACACTTGCACTTTGGGACTCACACTGCCTGGGTCGATGTTTCTGTCGCAGTTGGCCTTCGTTTACATAGTGGACTGTCACTGTTATATAGTGATCCTGTCCTGTGTGATACTTGTCCAGCCATTGCTGGTTATGGCTACTTTTGACACACTGGCAAGCTCACCTATCATGCAGCATTGCTATCAGAGCTACGAGCGTTAGCATTAGCCGCTTCGCTAAAGCACTCAAACACGCTGCACTGCTTCACATTTACTGTGTGAAACTTGTAAGTGTTTCATGAGGTTGCTGATGTTTCCCCCTTTAGACACAATTAACTTTTTAAATAAACTGCATTTAGCACCGTCGGTAGATTTGGTGAAGTACTGTTTTGCCCTGTCCCTCACTATGCTTAATTCCTCAAGAGGCCTACCAGAGAGAGGCAAACAATACCAATGCGACGTCATCGCCTGTCACCAGAAGCTTTGTCATGGTTAGGGGACGGATGCCAGCTGCGTTGGCTGATATGAAATGAACACGGCTCCCTGGATTCATGAAACAAACTTGTTAAATACAGATAGCAGCACCGTTTGTCCATGAGCTTACTGATATTTCGGTACTGACCCAATGACGTACCGGTGCCAAAAAATACCGGTTCCCGATACCCTTCCCTAATTGTGTGCTAGTGAACTCTCTCCTCAATATAAATACCAATGCCCACCGGTGGCCCTGAATGAGAGCACCGCACTTACATATCACACATACATAAACATCACACACACATTACACTTTGCACAATCACTGACTTCACTCAATTTAGTATATATATATTTTTTTTTTTGCATTCGCATTTTGTACTGCTCTTTGCACTGTCCTGTCTCGTCCCTGCGCCCTATCCAATGTTGTCTCCATGTTATGCACCATGACCGAAACCAATTCCTAGCATGTTGTAAAAGCTACAATGGCAATACGTGTTTCTGATTCTGAATCACTAGCTTTTCGGTGGCGTAGTTGGCTAAAGCAGTGTTTATGAGAGGTTGACATGTGCTGGCAAGTCATAGGACCTGAGATGGAACCCAGCTTCAGTGAGGGTGGAAGAGATGCTGACAAGCGAGGCAGTGAAACCTGTGACAGTGGTGCCATGACCAGAATACAGTTGGGCTAGCGTTAAGGCTGTCTTTCGGGCTAGGGTTAAGGCTGTCTTGTGGGCTAGGGCTAGTGTTAAGGCCGGCTTGCGGGTTAGGGTTAAGGCTGTCTTCCGGGCTAGGGTTAGGGTTAAGGCTGTCTTGGAGTGTGTCTAGCATTGGCCAGAGTGTAGCAGGATTGGCAGCTACGTTGGAGAGTGCTTTTGGGACCAGCATATCAGGGAGCCTTGCAGATTTTCTCTGTTGCTCTTGCTGTTGTGTCCCTTTAGCACTGTGATTAAATGTTAGTTGTTATTGTGTTAGTTTGTCTGACACTAGTGCTAGTATCGGAGCAAAAGATCAGAGGTTGCCTCGGTGGGCAGACTAGTTTATTTTTATGGACAGAAAATCTTAGATGAACACGTGTGTGTATGTGTGTGTGTACACTAGCCTACTTGTTACCTAATCACCAGCGTGTTGTTTTCCAGTGTGGACAACTCACTTAACAAAATGTGAAACTGTTAGGATTTAGTCAACATAATTTCTGTGGTCAATATACTGGGCGTATATGAACACTAGTGTAGACACGACATCCACAGCCCTGATATATATCTAACACTAAGATGTTAGCTATAGCTAACATAATCTAGCTAGGGAGCCAGCGTTTCAAGTTTCAGAGAATCAATTAGCCTCATCAGCATCCTGTGAATAGACCACCACTACAAACCTTAGTTTAAGTCTTATTATGACCTACCAACTGGTTCAGAGTTTAGTTGCTAAATGCATCCATGTATTGCATCAGTTTCCTACAGCATCGTTGAATGAACTCTGGGTTGTTGCTGGTGCGTGAATGCCGGGCAGGGAAACTCACATCGCCGAGGGCTTGTAGGCTCTTCACCGCTCCAACAATCACCTGGTGGTCCACGCCAAGACAAGTTGCAACATCCTGACTGTCGACCCCTCCGTCCACCTTGTCCACCCTCAGGAGTAGCGTCTCTACTATCCCGGTGTCCGCCATGCTTTTCTGCGTCCTAAAAGAGGGCGGATGTGACGTCTGCTCAGGAGTTGTGTACCGCCGTTCCGCGCCCGTTTCTATGCTTCCTACCACAGATGGTTCCTACCGCATGCTGCTAACCTTTACAGTGCTGTCATTCTCCGTCACATTACCTACTTATGATCAGATAACCTTAGATATGTGCTGTGCTACCATGGATGTATTAATAGAACTGGATACAGCCACTCCATTCACTGACTGCTATCAACAATGAAGCCCTATTGAACCACGCCATCTTGGCAAATTTGTAGTCATTTGACCATTTCCGGTGACTTTTGTACTTGCGCAGTTGTGCTTTTCTGGCCTTCCGGTGACTTTTGTGCTTGCGCAGTTGTGCTTTTCTATCCTACGCGCGTCCACGTCCACGGTCAACGTTGGCGTTGACTGCTTCTAGCTATGGAATGGCCGACTGGTGTAAGATGGATAGCCTAACGTTTGAGAGATAAATGTAGGTTGTTAATAAAGCTAACAATGATGTAACATGCATGCAGCACTGCCGATCTGAACGATTGATTCATTACTACCATGGATCGGTATTGGGATTGATCAAGGGCGAATGTGAAATAGCAGCCACGAACTCAGCGGGTTATCCGGTAGCAGCGGCCAAAGCTCCTGCTGGCGGGGAGTGAAGCTTTTCAACTCGCTTGTCACTGGCTCCCTGGAGGAATTTAGCCTGGCTGCAATAACGTTATCGCGAACGGAATGAATACCATCTACTAGCAAACAAAACATCTTCAGTTATAATTAACCTGTTAAAACTAAGATGCCTGGATGAAAAAATAATTTCTCCAATGGATATATTTTACAAAAACAGGTTAATATGCAAGCCGGTTTTCATTGCTAAATCAAAGCGGGGAGAGCCGGGTACGTGCGTGGACGCGTGTAGGACAGAAAAGCACAACTGTGCAAGTACAAAAGTCACCGAAAATAGCAAAATGACTACAAATCTAGCCAAGATGGCGCGGTTCAATAGGCCTTCACTTTAGATTTCGAATCCTGGGGGCTTGTGTGCTACCCATCATTATATCACTCCTCCCACACCTGAGCGCACACAGGACGGAATTAACCTCGGGAGGTAGAGCGGCCGGCTGTGGATCGTAATGTCCCCGGGTCGATCCCAGCTCCCGGCATGTGCCGAAGTGTCCTTGTGCAAGACACTGTAGCCTTCTGTCGCCACACAGCAAGGTCTCCGGGGCCTTTCTGTGTATATATAATATAACCACTTTTAAAGCTTTTGTTATGAATTTATCATTTAACAGGTCCAAAAATAAAATTGTGTTTACCTCTGTCTGAGGTTTGTGGTCTTGACTATTGCACCCCTAACTCAAAAAGGGAATTCGATTTGCATTGTGGCCTGTTGCATATAACTGAATTTATTCCCCATTTTCAACTATAGCCTAGTCCTACACTAAATCCCTAAATATTGCTAGTGGACTCATCTGCCCTGCCAAGGGCTGAGTTGTGGGATCCGTGGCGTGGTGGCGAGACTCTGCCACCTTGGTTCATATTGGGTCGGGGGCAGTGGAGCCCTCTCCGGGCTACCCACCTGCCTCCACCGGTGAAGACCGTGTTTCTCTAGCCCTCTCAGCGGCTGATTTGTGGGGTGCATGACGTGGTGGCGAGACTCCGCCCCCTCGGGTCAGAGCCAGTCGGGGACAGTGTAGCCCGCTGAGCAGTAGTCATAACTAGGGATGGGGATCATTAATTTTTATTGATATTGATACCGTTATCGAGTCTGCTTAATGATCTGGGTTCTTATTGATACCACTATCGATACTTTTCTATGGGAAAAACAAGACGGACGGCAATACATGTTTAACATAATTGGTTTTGCATTTATTGCTTACAACAAACCAGGATAACATGCCTGTAACATCAAATGAATAGTGTCATATTTATTCATTTCTGGGTATCTGTTGACTATTACAATGACAAAAATAAGATGCAAATTGTGCTCTTCAAAAACGAAACATTTACCTGGTAAATACATGCAAAGTACTGTATAGCCTACTGTATAATGGGTAATTACTGAGACACATTACATTACATTACAGTCATTTAGCAGACGCTTTTATCCAAAGTGACTAACAATAATTGCAAGACACCTATACTGTAGGTATAATTTCAAAACAGGAGTATTTAAAATGTTAAATTACTGCACATAAATTCAATAACGGACATAGCACCGCCAGGTAACCACATTTTTATATAGCTTCTATAACATCCAGTTATAAAATATTGTCCAACCGAGGCTTGAACCCACAAGGTTTTAACCTGCGACCTTCGGCATGAGAGGCAGACTCCCTAACCACTACACCACCTAGGGTCTGGAAAATGTATAGTGTCATAGTGTTTTTGTTTTGATGTTGCCTCTTGTGGTAGCAACATAGAACTGCAGGTTCTGGGACCACTGCCTCTTGTGGTAGCAACGTAGAACTGCAGGTCAACAACACGACGGAGGAAGCCAGGGAGGGAGGGAGGTAGGGAGTGACAACCGGACATTTGCTATCATTGGTGCGCTGGCTTACAGCCACGCACAAAAATGTAAAGTTACAAACAGAAAACCCATCTGGTCAGTGAAATCCTGTCTGGTGGGTGGGCAAAGCATCAAGGCTGTGACACACTAACCCAACAGTGGCAGAGAAAGCAGGGGCTTCACATGGATCACTGACGTGTAAAAAATTATTTTGTGTTTTGAAAAAACAAAGGCGAATGAGCTGAGCTGCTGAGTTGACAACCACCTTCGGTGCAAACCCGTCTTCTGTCTGTGAGGAAGAGAAGATTTTGACAGATGACCATTGCAGTCTTTTTGGTGTGATTGCGGCTTGAGGTTCTATTGGTTACCTGGTTAATGGACTATATACTCGGTTACACCCCATCAGCGCTACAAATAGAGGGCAAACAATGTCTTGTAATGTACCATAAAAGATAGCTGTGTCGTGTCCGTTTCGACTTCCAGGTCGAAGGCAAACGTAACGCCATGCCACAGAGGTAGTCCTGCAGGTTGAGACTCTCTTCATCATACAGACAAGCTGCTCCCTCTGGAGACCAGTGAGCGCCTGCTACTTCCATAGGGCATCAATGAACCTCCAGACGGTTGGATGAGCAGCACCAACCACCTCAACGAAGGCATGAAGACAGCCCTCCACTAACTCGTTAGTCTTTGCCAGGTTGCTTTACACCGCTGTATAACAACTCCACATTGCTGAAATAAAATACCATATGAAAACATTATGAGTAAATGGAATGATAAGAAATGGTACAGTAAGTATAACTAGAAAGTACATTTCCTGGAGAAAATGTGAGGTTGGCTAGCTGCTGCAGCTGTATGTAACAGCTACTGCTAGAACTACTATGGACCAGGCAATCTCCATGCACCCAACAGCGAAGACCGTGCGTCTCTACCCCACTCAGGGGCTGAGTTGTGGGGTCTGTGGCGTGGATAGTGGCATGGTGGTGAGACTCTGCCCCCTCAGGTCAGAGCTGGTTGAGGACAGTGTACCCCTCTTCGGGCCACCTACCCGCCCTGAAGACCATGTGTCTCTAGCCCAATCAGGGGCTGAGTTGTGGGGCTCGTGGCGTAGATAGTGGCGTGGTGACGAGACTCCGCCCCCTCGGGTCAGAGCCGGTCTAGGACAGCGTACTGCTCCCCGGACCATTCACATGCACCCAACCGTGAAAACTGCGTCTTTAGCCAACTCAGGGTCTGAGATGTGGGGACGGTGGCGTGGATAGTGGCGTGGTGGCGAGACTCCGCCCCCTCAGGTCAGAGGTTGTGGGGGGCAGGTCAGTGATTGCCAGGCCATCCCCATGCACCCCTCATTGGAGACCATGTGTCTATAGCCCACCCCGGGCGGAGCAGTAGCTGTGGAGGTGTTGCAGTAGGTGTTTGTTATAAGTACTGCTAGTACTACTATGAGTTTGCAGCCTGAAAAAGAGTGTCATTCTGAACATTTCTTTGAATATAAGGAAGGAAGAAAGAAAGAAAGAAAGAAAGAAAGAAAGAAAGAAAGAAAG
This sequence comes from Borostomias antarcticus, assembly GCF_949987555.1. NCBI lineage: Eukaryota > Metazoa > Chordata > Actinopteri > Stomiiformes > Stomiidae > Borostomias > Borostomias antarcticus. The sequence continues at coordinate 24,416,105 of NC_140238.1, read as the reverse complement.
AAAGAAAGAAAGAAAGAAAGGATGGAAGGAAGGAAGGAAGGAAAGAAAGAAAGCAGGATGGAAGGAAGGGAAGGAAGGATGGAAGGAAGGAAAGGAAGGAAAGATGGAAGGAAGGAAGGAAAGGAAGGAAGGATGGAAGGAAGGAAAGAAAGAAGGAAAGGAAGGAAAGGAAGGAAGGAAGGAAGGAAGGAAGGATGGAAGGAAGGAAGGAAAGAAAGAAAGAAGGAAGGATGGAAGTAAGGGAAGGAAGGAAGGAAGGAAGGATGGAAGGAAGGAAGGAAGGAAAGGAAATGAATGAAGGATCGAAGGAAAGAAAGAAAGAAGGAAGGGAAGGAAGGATGGAAGGAAGGAAATAAAGGAGGAAGGAAGGATGGAAGGAAGGAAGGAAAGAAAGAAGGATGGAAGGATGGATGGAAGGAAGGATGGAAGGAAGGAAGGAAGGAAGGAAGGAAGGAAGGAAGGAAGGAAGGAAGGAAGGAAGGAAGGAAGGAAAGAAAGAAGGAAGGAAGGATGGAAGGAAGGAAGGATGGAAGGAAGGAAGGAAAGAAGGATGGAAGGAAGGGATGGAAGGAACGATGGAAGGAAGGAAGGGAAGGAAGGAAGGAAAGAAAGAAAGAAGGAAGGGAAGGATGGAAGGAAGGAAAGCAAGGAAAGAAAGAAAGCAAGAAGGAAGGAAGGAAGGAAGGAATGGAAGGAAGGATGGAAGGATGGAAGGATGGAAGGAAAGAAAGAAAGAAGGAAGGGAAGGATGGAAGGAAGGAAAGCAAGGAAAGAAAGAAAGAAAGCAAGAAGGAAGGAAGGAAGGAAGGAAGGAAGGAAGGAAGGAAGGAAGGAATGGAAGGATGGAAGGAAGGATGGAAGGATGGAAGGAAGGAAGGAAGGAAGGAAAGGAAGGAAGGAAGGAAGGAAGGATGGAAGGAAGGAAAGAAAGAAAGAAGGAAGGGAAGGAAGGATGGAAGGAAGGATGGAAGGATGGAAGGAAGGATGGAAGGAAAAAAAGGAAGGAAAGAAGGATGGAAGGAAGGAAGGAAAGAAAGAAAGAAGGAAGGAAGGATGGAAGTAAGGGAAGGAAGGAAGGATGGAAGGAAGGAAGGAAAGAAGGAAGGAATGAAAGGAAGGATGGAAGGAAGGAAAGGAAGGAAAGATGGAAGTTTCCTTGATGAATGTTTTGATGTATAATATGTGTGTGAGCTTTCAAAACTGTAGGAGTGCCAGCAGTTTACAAAATGTGTGAATATTTTCAAAGCAACTGCTGCCACCACTCTAAAAACATAAAATTTCTGAACATTCCAAAAGCAGTTTCAAGCAGTTTCAATAGGACAAAAAAATGTTTTAAAAGTTAAATTTCTTAAAAACTATAAAAAATATCAAAAATCTGAATGGATCCGTTCAAGAGCTGAACGTCATGAACATTTTAAAGTTTGAATGAAGTTTCTAGGACAAAGTATGAAGAACTAGTTAAGGTTCAAAAAAGCGGGGAGAATAATAATAAGAAAGAAGGTCAGAGGTTGTGGGGGGGCAGGTCAGTGATTGCCAGGCCATCCCCATGCACCCCTCATTGGAGACCATGTGTCTATAGCCCACCCCGGGCGGAGCAGTAGCTGTGGAGGTGTTGCAGTAGGTGTTTGTTATAAGTACTGCTAGTACTACTATGAGTTTGCAGCCTGAAAAAGAGTGTCATTCTGAACATTTCTTTGAATATAAGGAAGGAAGAAAGAAAGAAAGAAAGAAAGGATGGAAGGAAGGAAGGAAGGAAGGAAGGAAGGAAGGAAGGAAGGAAAGAAAGAAAGCAGGATGGAAGGAAGGGAAGGAAGGATGGAAGGAAGGAAAGGAAGGAAAGATGGAAGGAAGGAAGGAAAGGAAGGAAGGATGGAAGGAAGGAAAGAAAGAAGGAAAGGAAGGAAAGGAAGGAAGGAAGGATGGAAGGAAGGAAGGAAGGAAGGAAGGAAAGAAAGAAAGAAAGAAAGAAGGAAGGAAGGATGGAAGTAAGGGAAGGAAGGAAGGAAGGAAGGAAGGAAGGAAGGAAGGAAGGAAGGAAGGATGGAAGGAAGGAAGGAAGGAAAGGAAATGAATGAAGGATCGAAGGAAAGAAAGAAAGAAGGAAGGGAAGGAAGGATGGAAGGAAGGAAATAAAGGAGGAAGGAAGGATGGAAGGAAGGAAGGAAAGAAAGAAGGATGGAAGGATGGATGGAAGGATGGAAGGAAGGATGGAAGGAAGGAAGGAAGGAAGGAAGGAAGGAAGGAAGGAAAGAAAGAAAGAAAGAAGGAAGGAAGGATGGAAGGAAGGAAGGAAGGATGGAAGGAAGGAAGGAAAGAAGGATGGAAGGAAGGGATGTAAGGAACGATGGAAGGAAGGAAGGAAGGGAAGGAAGGAAGGAAAGAAAGAAAGAAGGAAGGGAAGGATGGAAGGAAGGAAAGCAAGGAAAGAAAGAAAGCAAGAAGGAAGGAAGGAAGGAAGGAAGGAATGGAAGGAAGGATGGAAGGATGGAAGGATGGAAGGAAAGAAAGAAAGAAGGAAGGGAAGGATGGAAGGAAGGAAAGCAAGGAAAGAAAGAAAGCAAGAAGGAAGGAAGGAAGGAAGGAAGGAATGGAAGGATGGAAGGATGGAAGGATGGAAGGAAGGAAGGATGGAAGGAAGGAAGGAAGGAAGGAAGGAAAGAAGGAAAGGAAGGAAGGATGGAAGGAAGGAAAGGAAAGATGGAAGGAAGGAAGGAAAGGAAGGAAGGATGGAAGGAAGGAAAGAAAGAAGGAAGGGAAGGAAGGATGGAAGGAAGGATGGAAGGAAAAAAAGGAAGGAAAGGAAGGAAGGAAGGATGGAAGGAAGGAAGGAAGGAAAGAAAGAAAGAAGGAAGGAAGGATGGAAGTAAGGGAAGGAAGGAAGGATGGAAGGAAGGAAGGAAGGAAAGGAATGAAGGATCGAAGGAAAGGTTTAAAGAAGGAAGGATGGAAGTAAGGGAAGTAAGGGAAGGAAGGAAGGAAGGATGGAAGGAAGGAAGGAAGGAAAGGAAGGAAAGATGGAAGGAAGGAAGGAAGGAAAGGAAAGGAAGGAAGGAAGGAAGGATGGAAGGAAGGAAAGAAAGAAAGAAGGAAGGGAAGGAAGGATGGAAGGAAGGATGGAAGGATGGAAGGAAAGATGGAAGGAAAAAAAGGAAGGAAAGAAGGATGGAAGGAAGGAAGGAAAGAAAGAAAGAAGGAAGGAAGGATGGAAGTAAGGGAAGGAAGGAAGGATGGAAGGATGGAAGGAAGGAAGGAAGGAAAGAAGGAAGGAATGAAAGGAAGGAATGGAAGGAAGGAAAGGAAGGAAAGATGGAAGTTTCCTTGATGAATGTTTTGATGTATAATATGTGTGTGAGCTTTCAAAACTGTAGGAGTGCCAGCAGTTTACAAAATGTGTGAATATTTTCAAAGCAACTGCTGCCACCACTCTAAAAACATAAAATTTCTGAACATTCCAAAAGCAGTTTCAAGCAGTTTCAATAGGACAAAAAAATGTTTTAAAAGTTAAATTTCTTAAAAACTATAAAAAATATCAAAAATCTGAATGGATCCGTTCAAGAGCTGAACGTCATGAACATTTTAAAGTTTGAATGAAGTTTCTAGGACAAAGTATGAAGAACTAGTTAAGGTTCAAAAAAGCGGGGAGAATAATAATAAGAAAGAAGGTCAGAGGTTGTGGGGGGGCAGGTCAGTGATTGCCAGGCCATCCCCATGCACCCCTCATTGGAGACCATGTGTCTATAGCCCACCCCGGGCGGAGCAGTAGCTGTGGAGGTGTTGCAGTAGGTGTTTGTTATAAGTACTGCTAGTACTACTATGAGTTTGCAGCCTGAAAAAGAGTGCCATTCTGAACATTTCTTTGAATATAAGGAAGGAAGAAAGAAAGAAAGAAAGAAAGAAAGAAAGAAAGAAAGGATGGAAGGAAGGAAGGAAGGAAGGAAGGAAGGAAGGAAGGAAAGAAAGAAAGAAAGAAAGCAGGATGGAAGGAAGGGAAGGAAGGATGGAAGGAAGGATGGAAGGAAGGAAAGGAAGGAAAGATGGAAGGAAGGAAGGAAAGGAAGGAAGGATGGAAGGAAAGAAAGAAGGAAAGGAAGGAAAGGAAGGAAGGAAGGAAGGAAGGAAGGATGGAAGGAAGGAAGGAAAGAAAGAAAGAAAGAAGGAAGGAAGGAAGTAAGGGAAGGAAGGAAGGAAGGAAGGAAGGAAGGAAGGAAGGAAGGAAGGAAGGAAGGAAGGAAGGATGGAAGGAAGGAAGGAAGGAAGGAAAGGAAAGGAAAGGAATGAAGGATCGAAGGAAAGAAAGAAAGAAGGAAGGGAAGGAAGGATGGAAGGAAGGAAATAAAGGAGGAAGGAAGGATGGAAGGAAGGAAGGAAAGAAAGAAAGATGGAAGGATGGATGGAAGGAAGGAAGGAAGGAAGGAAGGAAAGAAAGAAAGAAAGAAAGAAAGAAAGAAAGAAAGAAAGAAAGAAAGAAAGAAAGAAGGAAGGAAGGAAGGAAGGAAGGAAGGAAGGAAGGATGGAAGGAAGGAAGGATGGAAGGAAGGAAGGAAAGAAGGATGGAAGGAAGGGATGTAAGGAACGATGGAAGGAAGGAAGGAAGGGAAGGAAGGAAGGAAAGAAAGAAAGAAGGAAGGGAAGGATGGAAGGAAGGAAAGCAAGGAAAGAAAGAAAGCAAGAAGGAAGGAAGGAAGGAAGGAATGGAAGGAAGGATGGAAGGATGGAAGGATGGAAGGATGGAAGGAAAGAAAGAAGGGAAGGATGGAAGGAAGGAAAGCAAGGAAAGAAAGAAAGAAAGCAAGAAGGAAGGAAGGAAGGAAGGAAGGAAGGAATGGAAGGATGGAAGGATGGAAGGAAGGAAGGATGGAAGGATGGAAGGAAGGAAGGAAGGAAGGAAGGAAGGAAGGAAAGAAGGAAGGAAAGGAAGGATGGAAGGAAGGAAAGGAAAGATGGAAGGAAGGAAGGAAAGGAAGGAAGGAAGGAAGGATGGAAGGAAGGAAAGAAAGAAGGAAGGGAAGGAAGGATGGAAGGAAGGATGGAAGGAAAAAAAGGAAGGAAAGGAAGGAAGGAAGGAAGGAAGGAAGGATGGAAGGAAGGAAGGAAAGAAAGAAAGAAGGAAGGATGGAAGTAAGGGAAGGAAGGAAGGAAGGATGGAAGGAAGGAAGGAAGGAAAGGAAAGGAATGAAGGATCGAAGGAAAGGTTTAAAGAAGGAAGGATGGAAGTAAGGGAAGGAAGGAAGGAAGGATGGAAGGAAGGAAGGAAAGGAAGGAAAGGAAGGAAAGGAAGGAAAGATGGAAGGAAGGAAGGAAAGGAAGGAAGGAAGGAAGGAAGGATGGAAGGAAGGAAAGAAAGAAAGAAGGAAGGGAAGGAAGGATGGAAGGAAGGATGGAAGGATGGAAGGAAGGATGGAAGGAAAAAAAGGAAGGAAAGAAGGATGGAAGGAAGGAAGGAAAGAAAGAAAGAAGGAAGGAAGGATGGAAGTAAGGGAAGGAAGGAAGGAAGGATGGAAGGATGGAAGGAAGGAAGGAAGGAAGGAAGGAAGGAAGGAAGGAAGGAAAGAAGGAAGGAATGAAAGGAAGGATGGAAGGATGGAAGGATGGAAGGATGGAAGGAAAGAAAGAAAGAAGGGAAGGATGGAAGGAAGGAAAGCAAGGAAAGAAAGAAAGAAAGCAAGAAGGAAGGAAGGAAGGAAGGAATGGAAGGATGGAAGGAAGGAAAGGAAGGAAAGATGGAAGTGTCCTTGATGAATGTTTTGATGTATAATATGTGTGTGAGCTTTCAAAACTGTAGGAGTGCCAGCAGTTTACAAAATGTGTGAATATTTTCAAAGCAACTGCTGCCACCACTCTAAAAACATAAAATTTCTGAACATTCCAAAAGCAGTTTCAAGCAGTTTCAATAGGACAAAAAAATGTTTTAAAAGTTAAATTTCTTAAAAACTATAAAAAATATCAAAAATCTGAATGGATCCGTTCAAGAGCTGAACGTCATGAACATTTTAAAGTTTGAATGAAGTTTCTAGGACAAAGTATGAAGAACTAGTTAAGGTTCAAAAAAGCGGGGAGAATAATAATAAGAAAGAAAGAAAGAAAGAAAGAAAGAAAGAAAGAAAGAAAGAAAGAAATAGTGGGAATATCACCTAATTAAAATTATTACCTCCGCCCCAGTGACAGCGACGTCTGTATGTCTGTCATTATTACGCATAAGCCACTGCACCGATTTTCATGAAACTCGGTGGCGGGATGCAGCATGGGCCAACTTAGAACCCATACAATTTTGGAGAAGATCCAAATCACGGGGCGGGTCCACAAACCCTTTCCTGGTTTGTTTGTTAGCAGGACGCAATAACTACCCGACCGATTTTCATGAAAGTCTGTGGAGGGATGTAGCATGGGCCAACTTAGAGCTCATTCAATTTTGAGAACACAGCTGGCCATTCACCTACATTCATTCTTAAGATCAGGTTAACACTTGATGTACTATACAGTACATGTGACAAATCAAATCTGAATCTGAATCAAACACCCTGAGTCTGTGTAAAGGTAAAACCAAACACCCTGCGTCTGTTTAAAAGGTACCCAAACACCCCAAGTCTGTGTAAAGGTAACCTTGACACACCCTGAGTCTGTCTTTTATCAGTAGCAGGTTGGATTACTGTAACACTCTCCTATCTGGTCTACCAAAGAACGCTAATAGCCAACTTCAAATAGTACAAAATGCTGCAGCACGTGTCCTCACTAAGACCAGAAGGAGGGCACACATCACACCAGTTTTAAAATCACTGCACTGGTTACCTGTCAGTTTTAGAATAGATTTTAAGATGAGTTTATTAGTCTATAAGTCATTACACAATCAAGCACCTAAATACATATCAGATATATTCCCCACACCAACCAGATACACACTAAACACATTATCACACCATCAAGATACACACTCAACACATTACCACACCATCAAGATACATATTAAACACTTTACACATTACCACACCATCCAGATACACATTAAACTCACTACCACACCATTCAGATACACATTAAACACATTATACATTACCACACCATCCAGATAAACATTAAACACATTACCACACCATCCAGTGGCCTCATTTATCATTGTGGTTTTGTCCAGGAATTTACATCCAAACACCTTAAAACCTTTGTCCTCTCACTTCTCTTGTAATTCATCACCTCCCCCCAAGTATTCATCAAGCCCCCTGCAAACCCTAGTTTCAGTCTCCCCTTTGTAATTGTAAAACACCTCAACTCTCCCCCCTTTGTAATTGTAAACACCCCCTCTGCCTAGCTCTTCCTCATCTCTTTGTTTAAGTCAGAAGGGCCACACCTTCGTCTTCAGACCTTTGTTTTCTTTGTTTGTCACATGTCTATACTCTTGGCCACGCCTGCCATTTCACATGACGTGCAATGAGTTAGCCAATCACATCCTAGAAGGACTTTACCTGTGTTTTGACTGCATATAAGCCAGAGCAGAAGAGGCTGAATTCACTTCTCTGACGAAACCACCTTTGATGCGTTGTTCAGGAAGTCCTTGCGCACGTATTGTTTTCCACAATAAACCAGACTTAACCTTTTGAACGTATCTTGGTAAATCTTTTGACTAGACCAGTTTTAAAATACTATCACAGTTGGCGAACGGGAATGGTAAAAAGGGAGAACTGCCTGCGTGTTTGCTTCGGGATTCCAGTGGATGAACTGATCGACAGACGTGTCGGTCCATATGGGCTTTGGAAAATCAATCTTCTCTCTTGCGCCAGAGCGCACGCCGAGATTATTTCCTCAGTTCTTCCACTGGATTCTTGAGGCTCACAGGTACGTTTAAACGAACCCTCTTATGGTTCTGAGCTGTATTTGCCTTGATTTGGTTCAGTTGTGTTGGTCTGGATTGTTTGAAAACAGAAACCCCAGCGTGGGTATTAAGTAAGTAACTATCCAAGGAGATGTGAACAGCAATAGATATTTATATCGTATTGTCCTTCGACTTCGTCCTTGTTTCGTTACGAGGGTTAAGCAGTGTTCAGAAGAAGTGTGGGTTTTGGTCTAATACGCCAAAGAGTTGGCACAGGACGTGTTTCCCTTTTGGCCGGTCGCGGATGAGATTAAAACCGCAGAGCTGTAGCTACGGGAGTGATTGAGAGTTTTTGCAATCCGCGTTTCTTGGAGAAACGTTTTCCCCTTTGTTCCCGGGTGACTTGGTAAACATAACGAGCGTTAGCTTTGACCAAGTGGCTGTACAGTATTTTGGTAGGATCTAGACATCCGGTTTAGCCTGGACCAAAGTTGCTGGTGCAGCCGGGCATGCTTGTTTGTTACGTGGGCCTTTGTTTCGTCTTATGCGTCTTATGTGTTCTCTGTTGAGCCTCGGCTCTTGGTTTGTATTGTTTGTTACGCGCGCCATGGATCCAAGTAAAGTATTGTAAGTATTTTTGTACACTTTTTAGACTGTTAAATTTCGTAACTGCTAGATTCCAGTAGGCTAGCTGGTTGCCTAGGAGACGCAGGAAAACTCCGCTCTCGCGGTGATCCGCCATTGAGCCAGAAGAGAACAAAGCACTTCCTGACTGGGTGAGTACTAAGCGGATTAATGTGTCTTTGTTTCTTTCGAAATTGTATTCTTTCCCGCCGTGAGTTAACTATAAGGTTTCCTTTCATTGCTGTTTTGGGGTTTTAGGCTGCGTCGTGGTTATTAGGGATTTGTTTCTTTAAATTTCCCCGCGCTGCCAAAGACAACTTCCGGGTCATACATGCAACATTTTGGGATCACCACTAGGTGTCCCTGTAACCCCGGATACTAACATATGGCTAGAGGATGTCACAGGATTCTACGTCTAGCCTGATGAGATTGTTGCGCTGAAGCATTATTCTGCGAGCGTTTGTTGGCAGATTTCGTTATGCGCTAAAGCATTTTCGATTCCTTACATCCCCATCTGACATTTTAGTGTTAAATTCTAAGATTCGGGCTCAGCTAGAGGTGGTTGAGATGATTAGGTTAAGGGAAAAGCCTGTTAATTCTATAGACTGGTCTGTTTTTAAGATTTGGGAGAGTAGCACGAGCACTGTTTTTTTTAGGTCAGGAAGGAAAGATAAGGAGATTCAGCAAACAGTCTCTCCACCATTTCCCCAGCAGAATAACTGATTTAAAATTATATTTTCCCCCCTCGACTTGTTGCGCCATGATCACACAACAATGCCCCCGCCATTAGCCACGCCCCTTCTCTCTACGAGTTTAAGCGCGCCCCTTTCTACGAGGTATTCGTCCGAACAGGTCAGAAAGGGAAGAGCCTCCGATTTGGGGTCGAGCGCCACCTGCTGGAGTTCCCTTGAACAACCCATAAGGGAAATTTTAACTAGCCAAGATAGAGATATATATATAATTTTTAAGGTAAATAAACAGGATGAAATAGATGTAGAGCCTTTGAGTTTTAAGTTGTTGTTAATGTTTCTGAGATGATCTTTTAGGGATTGGTGCGAACTCAAAAGTCTGACAGGGTTTTGACAGGGTTTTGAATAGGTGTTTGATTCAGGAGTTTGTTTCAATAGTCAATGAATGGCCATAAGCTGTTCGTTTTATGTATTCTACTGTATGAATTTCATTCATATAATGATGATGTGTTTTTTGAGGAGTTGGCTTTAGGCCTTCTCCTCTGCTATTGAACCCAGTCTGTGTTTGAGTCTTATTTTTCAGGGTGCTATGGACCCTGGGCGGCAGGTCTTTGAGGAGCCTGGATCATGCCTTCCTGGGGACTGCTTGGGACCTGCTGTTTGTCTGTTTAATTGTTTGTTTTGTCTCTCTTTCTGATATGTAGCTTAAGACATAAGGTTTGTGCATAATAGTGGGGGGAATAGATAAGGGTTGCCAGTGTCTTAATCTGAATGCAGCATCTCATAACCCAATTATATATTTTTAAATGGTTATGTTAAATATCTCATGTTTATAGTTTGAGGCACATTCATCGGGCCTGAGTGTTCTTTCTGAGTGTTTTTTACAGACAACTGTCGTTCCGGGAGTGATGGGTGAATGCCGAACCAGGAGGCGGGCACAGGACCGGAGGTGCAGATGGAAGTTACCGGCCTGTTTCCCTACAGATGGGCGATCCGGGGTTCGTGAGATGCAAAGCCAACGCCATGTCACCAACTCACTGTGAGCGACAGATAAGTATGAAACGGAGAAGAGACCATTTTGTCCGAAGCAGTGCCCAAATACTCTGTCCTCAAATGCAGAAGAGGGAGGTTTTAGATATACAAATTTTTTAGCTATACAAATGAAGCTTTAATGGATTTTTTTTTGATTAGTTAATTATAAATGAAGCCAGTTCATTTTAGTGTCATTTTCTTTGCCCCATCTCTATTTTTATCCTGACTTCAGGAAATGTTTGCTTTCACCCTTAGGGGGTGTTGTTTTGTTGAGACGAGAATGTGGGTATTTTATTTTATTTTCATAAAATCGCGAGAGAAATTCTAGAGCCAAATCCAATTGCCTTGATCATGACTGGGGACTGGGCGTGTTGAAGTCATTCTAACACTGCCCCTGATGTCACTGTAGGGGACTACAGACTGGCTCTAATGACACTTGGAACAGACACCCTGTTTAAGTGTTCCTGACTGAATAACAACATTTTTCCCCAAAGCAGGAGCTTGCGCTTAACCATGTTTCTGAGTATCTCCAACAGACTGCTGATAACCGTTCCTGACCAAGGAGGGGAACAGGGAGACCAGAGGACTCTCCTTTTGCTCTTCTGTTTTGTCTCTGTTTGTCTCTCTCATCTGTGGATCCACAGACGGAGCACTTCATCAGCCTGTACTGGGGGAGCGGGAGCGCCGAGATGAGCCCTCCAGCAGCACGACCCGGGCCGGCCCTACGTGGAGCAGTACAGGGATGGACCGGGTTCAGTTCAAGAGCCTGTACGTGCTGCTGGCGCCCTGGCTGTGTGGCGTCCACACGGACACCGTGTCCCACCGCACCTTCACCCTGCTGAACCAGGACAGGGACTCCCTCCTCACCCTCCGAGAGCTCGCTGCAAAAGCTGCGGCTGTCTCTGCTTCCTCCCCTGTGCTTTCTATGCTCTCTGTACCATCCACAGACCCTGACAAGATTCCTCCACTGTCCCTGGCAGACATTTCTGACCTACAAGCATCTGCTCCACCTGCGGAGAAAAAGAAATGGAGGAATAAGTGCACATTCCACCACCAAACTAACCTGTATCTAGGGCCTAATGACAAACCTGTACTACCTCGTTCATGTTTTCATTATGCTTTCAAACTAGCCCACGGGCCAGATCATGTTTCAAAAACAGGGGTGGCGGAGGATGTTAACAGATGTCTTCAACAGAGTGAGGACCGCCATTCCTGAGGCTAAGGAGGGGTTCCTGCATCACATCTCTCCTGGGGATTGGGTCCTGGTCCGCGACCACAGACGAAGGAGCTGGAACTCGCCGAGGTGGCTCGGGCCGTACCAGTTTCTACTCATCACGCAGACAGCGATCTGAGAGGACTTCGTGGATCCATGCAAGCCATTGCCGACGGGTCCAAGCAGCAGAGGACGGTCCACCAGGGGATCGCCAACACCAGGAGATCAAGGATCCAGCTGAACCAGAGGGCTCAGAGGCCAAAGCCAGTCACCACCACTCTGTCCTCTCCTCTGACGAGGAATCGGAGGAAAAATGACCTTGCTGGTCACCTCCTTCTCATGATCGTTATGATGGCAACATGGAGAAACTCACAAGATGCACCACACACGCACCCACACCTGCACACACTGCAACTAACATTGAACATAACTGATTTCAAACAACGCGACATTGAAGTTGCGATCTAGAAGAGAAGACGCCTTGCATTCCCCAAATGACATTCTATTGCCCAAAAGAGAAGTGTCACCTAAATGACTGTGGGATACACTGTGAACAAGAGTGACCTTGACAGCCACCGCCACACTCTCCTCTCCTCCAGGGACGGACTGGGACAAAAATTCAGCCCTGGCATCTTGGCCCAGACCGGCCCACCACAACCAGCGCGCAGATGCTCTACCGACTCGCCAGGTCGCGCTCAGGACTGGACTGGGTGAATATTTCCTACCGGGAAATGTAGCCCCAGTCGGCCCACTAGCCGAGCCGACGCGGTGAGATGGAACACCTTCAGTTTCGTTTTCAAGCTGCTGCGCGATTTGTTGACGGGGGGGGGGGGGGGGGGGGGGCTGTTGCGCGATTTGTTGACGGGGGGGGGGGGGGGGGGGGGGGTGCTGTTGCGCGATTTGTTGACGGGGGGGGGGGGGGGTGCTGCTGCGGCTCTCTAACGGCCCACGCAAATGACACCTGAAACTAACAGAGGGAGGGGTGGGGCCTACATATGATTGGGCCAGCCCAGTGTCAGTATAGAAAATGGACCAATGGGCCGCTGTCCCTGCTCTATGGGCCGTTCGTTAGCTCGTTTTTTTAGATCGGCCCACAAGTAGGTCCGGCCCACCGGGCATTTGCCCGGTACGCCACATGGCCAGTCCGGCCCTGCTCTCCTCTGATGAGCAATCGGAGACTGACCTTGCCAGTCACCTCCTTCTTGTGGTTGTGGTATGACAACCAAGGCTCCGAAACGGTTCAAGGAACGGAAACGAAAACCGAAAACGAACGGTATTTTACGAGGAACAGAAACGGGAACGAAAACGAAATGGTCTTTAATTGTTCCAGGACAGAAACGTTAATTTGAATTCTTTAAAACCGGTTAATAACGTTATTTTTTCGTTCTTTGTAGTAGGCCTATATAACTTAAAAAATGTTTTAAAAAATAAGCAAGCTGAGCCTTTTATGGCCGAATAGGCTAAATTACATTTATTAAATTTGTAGCCTACATCTTGTCCTGTTTTTGTAATGTAGCCTAGGCCCCTAATTCTGTTATTTCACAGTCAGGATCCTCAATGCTTGCTTGGCGAAATGAAGAGATTTAGATATTACAACAACACACCATAGCCTAGTTCAGACTCGATGTTTCTCAAACTCTGCAAGTTAAGATGCATGACTATTCTTGATGTTTCCAACCACTCAGCGGCAGCCAATTAGCACGCGTTGCGCAGGGCTGTCACACACTCTCCTTTGTTTGCCAGTGCAAAACAGTAGTTCAGCCCGTCCTTACAGCGTATTACTTAGCAAGGATATCAATGTGATTTATTTTGTTTAATTGAATAAGAGTAGGCTAGCCTATAGCCTGTAATGTTTCAGTAGGCTAAAACGATGGTTACGTATTGTAACCCTAGTTCTATGAGTGGAGCGGAGCCCCACAGGGCTAGCTCCTATTGGCTAGCGAAACCCAGCTAGCTACATTGACTCAAGAAAAAAACATACACGCACCTGTGTCCAACCAGGTCCGGTGCACCACTGTATAAGCGGGCTACGCCCGCACATCTGCTCCTAACCGAAATTTTCAGCGAGCAGACTGCGGGGTCAGCAAGTCTGTTCCCTGTGGGGCTCCGCTCCACTCATAGAACTAGGGTTACAATACGTAACCATCGTTCTATTTCGTGGAGCTCCGCCCCACAGGGCTAGCTCCTATTGGCATAAGCGGAGCTACACGACCGCACCATACACTCTTGCTGGCCCCAGTAAGGGAACCAGTCAGGACACAAGCCAGGGCTCCAAGGCGAGACCATACTAACAGTTGATCCGACCCAAGCACTGGCCCCACCCCGCCACACTCAGTCTATCACAGCCGAGGGCAAGGAGAGGTACGTGGGGCGAGAGCTGGACCAAAGCGGTTACTCCGTAACAAGCCCGTCCCAGCCTCACACATAAACAGGAACGGAACGTCACTAGACGGGCCTGCTCCTACCTTAGCTGAACCGGTGAGACCTGAGTGAGTCACGTCTGCTTTCCTAGCAGGAAAAGACCCCGCGGCTCAAACCGGTTCTCCAGTAGCGGCGAGACCTGCCATGGTCAATTCTGACTCTTTCACAGAAGACCCGGCGACTCGAGCCGAACACCTACATGAAAAATCCTGTCTAACGCTGGCTCGCACCGGCGGCTGTGTTTAGCACAGATGACGCCACAGAGACAGAGGACATGGATAAAAGGTAATAACGGACAAAAGGAGACGGGGACGACCAAGTCGCCGCCGCACAGATGTCCTCCACTGACACACCATTGAACAGGGCAACTGACGTGGCCACACCCCTTGTGGAGTGTGCCCGAACAGCACCAGGCAGAGGACGACCCGCAGTCACGTAAGACTGGGCGATGCCCTCACAGATCCAATGGGAGAGACGCTGTTTCGACAACGGAGAACCCACCTTCCCTGGGCCGTGGCAAACCAACAACTGGGGGGTGGTGCGGACCGCAGCCGTGCGCTGGACGTAACACGTCAACGCACGCACAGGACACAACAAATGCAGGCGGGCCTCTTCCTCGCTCGCATGAGGCGGAGGATAGAAGGCTCCCAGCTCCAAATCCCGTGCCCTATAGGCGCCCCGGACCACCTTCGGAACGAAAGATGGATCCGTGCGCAACACAGCTTTGCTCCCATCACCCGTGATGAGAAAAACTGTCAACGCCCTCAGATCACTGACCCGCTTGCCCGACGTCAGAGCAAGGAGCAGCGCGGTCTTAATCGATAGCCACTTGAGAGATATCCGCTCCATTGGTTCGAACGGCGCTTTACATAGCGCATCCAGAACCAAGAGCAAATCCCAAGGCGGCGCCGCAGCCTTACGCACAGGGCGAAGACGGCGCGTGCCGGCCAGGAAGCGTTTAACCAGGGGATGCCCGAAAACCGTAGTTTTGGCGAACCCCTCATGGCATGCGGAAATAGCACACGCATACACCTTGATAGTGGATGCTGCCAAACCGCCACCATGATCCATCAGGTGCTGAAGGAATTCCAAAATCGCCTCGACCGAGCATGACTCGGGAGCGAAGTCCCTTTCCTCACACCAACGCGCAAAAGCAGCCCATTTGCCAGAGTAAACCAAGGCAGTGGAAGCCGCGCGCGCGCTCTGAATTGTACAGATCACGGCCGGAGAGAGTCCCCTATCAGACAATCTCCGCCGTTCAAGAGCCAGGCCACCAGCGGCCGTCCCAAGACTGGAGGTGCGCAAATCGAGCCCTCCGCCTGGGACAGAGCGTTCGGCCAATGAGGGATGTGCCACGGTTCTACAGTAGTCATGGCCATCACTTCTGCATACCATCTCGCCCAGTGGCGGTCCGGCGCTATCAGTATCACTGATGCACCCTCTGACCGCACCCTGGCCAACAATGGTAAAATCAGCCCCATCGGCGGGAAAGCATACAGCAGCGCCCCCGGCCAGGGGGCATGCGCGAACGCATCCACGCCCAGCGGAGGCTGGTCCTGCTGTCTCAGAGAGAACCAGAGGGGACACTTCGCGTTCTCTCTCGAAGCAAAGAGATCCACCCCTGCTCTGCCGAACCGGGTCCAGAGCTGAGCCACTATCTGAGGATGTAGGCTCCACTCGTCCGGGTGAGGCCCGCCCCGAGACATCAGGTCCGCCCCGACGTTCAGACGGCCGGCAATGTGCCGCGCTGTCAGTGACCGGAGATTGACATGAGCCCATCGCCACAGCGTTACCGCCAGACGGTGAAGCGCTGGCGAGCGGACTCCCCCTTGTCGGTTGATGTAAGCTACTGTGGTCTGGTTGTCTGACCGCACCAGCACATCGCGCCCCTGTACCAGTTGTACAAAGTGGCGCAATGCCAGTAGCACCGTCTCCAACTCCAGGAGGTTGATGTGGCGCCGTTCTCCGACGGCCCACAAACCACCTACGGCCTGGGACAGACATGTACCACCCCAGCCGCTTAGAGACGCGTCTGTGAAGACAGCGACGTGAGCCGACACCCTGCCTATTGGAACACCGTGCGCTATTACGCGCCGGTCCCTCCAATAGTCGAGGTCTGCTGACAACGACCCCGGCATCCGCACAAGGCGCCGTCTGTGCCTCACAGGGTCCAGACGAAGCCGCGCGAACCATCTCTGCACGCACCTCATGTGAAGAAGGCCCAGTGACACTACCACATGGGCGGCTGCCATGAGACCCAGAAGGCGCATGATCGACAGAACCGCGATCTTTCGAGAAGGACGGCAAACACTGAGACTCTTCTCCAGTGTTTCCCTCCTTGAATCGGATAGCCGTGCTCTCATGGCGCTCGTGTCCAGATTGATACCTAGGTAAACAATCTGACGGGCCGGCCACAGAGCACTCTTCTCCCAGTTGATTGCAAACCCCAGGTCGGTGAGATGCCGCACCACCGTGGCGGTATGCATCAGAGCCAACAAAGGCGACGGAGCCAGTACCAGCAGGTCGTCCAGGTACGCCAGGATCCTGATGCCCTGCCGGCGCAGTGGCCTCAATGCCACCTCCACACAATTGGAGAAGGTTCTGGGGGCGAGCGCATATCCAAACGGGAGTCTGGTATATTCGTACGCCACACCCAGGTAGGCGAAACGCAAAAACTTCCGATGCCGATGAGCTATCGGTATGTGGAAGTAAGCGTCCTTGAGGTCTATGCTGGTGCAAAAATCGCCGGGAAGGAATGCCTCCAGCATTTGTCGCACCGTAAGCATATGGAACTTCAGATTCGCCACCGTTTTGTTGAAAAGGCGGAGGTCCAAAATCGGCCTCACGCCCCCCGTCTTCTTTGGCACGAGGAAGTAGCGGGAATAAAATCCCTCGTCCCTCTGGCCTAACGGGACCACAGTTACCGCTCCCTTCGCCATCAGTTCTGCAATCTCTGCTGACAGAGCGGCAGCCTGAGCGGGACGCGGTATCACTGTCTCCACTACGCCCGTGAAGGGCGGTGGGGGGCAACAAAACTGAATGAGATACCCTTCCCGTAGAACACGCTGCAACCAGCTGTCCAGGAGACATCTCTCCTGCCAGACTGTGAAGCGGTTGGAAAGAGGTTGTGCCGGAGATCGCGGGAACAGATCGAGGAACCTGCCATAGTTCAATTTGGCCCTGACCGCCACCGGACAGCTGAGAAACTCTGCTGTCCTGGCCCAAGGCGGGCCACCCTCGAAAGGGAGATGAAAAATCCCCATTGGAAGTTCCATGTCCCTGAACAGCGCGAGGATGAATGGCATTCCTGTCAAGAAGCACTTCATTCACAAAAAGAGGAAGTGAGCCGACACCGTCCGCATTGCTAACAAGCCGCCGGTGCTCATCCCATTGAGAGAAAACGGCGGAGTGTTGCAATGCGGGAAGCCCCGCCTTCTCATTTGCATGATCTGTCAAGGTGCCGTCTTTCCCAGACCGACTAGACGGGACATGAGAGGCGGGCAGTGTTAAATAGCCAGCCGAGGCAGTAAACACGGAAGTATTCTCACTGACCGGTGAGCGTGAAAACTCTCTACCTGTCGAACACACAGGGAGAGGCTCGAACGCTCGGCCCGAATGAACGAACGCCGTCTGGGGGTCTAGCGCATCTTTTTCGCCGCTAAACCCCGCCAGCGGTCGGTCCCGAGAAAACTCCGAACAGGGCAGTACAGCCATAGCACTTGGCCTGGGCGCACACCTCCCCTCTGTTAAAAACCCAAACGGTCTGTTTAGAACAGGGGCGGCGAGACCTGCCGTGGTCAAATCTGACTTTCTCACAGAGGACCCGGCGGCTCTAGCCGAATATATTACATTCGCTGAACCGGCGAGAGCTGCGCACGTCACGTCTGCTCTCTTTGCAGGAAAAGACTCCGCGGCTCGAGTCGGTTTACCAGCTGCGGCGAGACCTGCCATGGTCAATTCCGACTTTTTCACGGAAGACCCGGTGGCTCTAGCCGAATACATCACATCAGCTGAGCCGGCGAGCCCCGCGTGAGTCACGTCTGCTTTAGCAGGAAAAGACTCCGCGGCTCGAGCCGGTCTACCAGCTGCGGCGAGACCTGCCGTGGTCAATTCTGACTCCTTCACAGAAGACCCAGCGGCTCTAGCCGAGAACATTACAGTAGTTGAAAAGGGAGGAGATGCGGACTGCACATTACAACCAGCTTGATAACGTTGCATCGTGTTTGCTTTATTGAGCAGGGAAACTTGCTCACCGCCGCTCTTAACAGAGCGTGGTGTGGGCACAACACAGTCACGCATCTCCACGCACCGTCAATAGGTGCGCCTCTTCCTACCCCAAGCCGGAGGCGGAGCGGTGGGCGCGCTTGAAGACGCCGGACCGGTCCCGGCACCCTGGGCGGGGTAGGCAGGGGGAGGTCGCGGGGGAGGAGCCGCGTGCGCAGTCCAGGAGCCCGGGCGAACCGGTCCATGGGCCGTAGCGGGGCGGGACCCCGTGGCAGGTTGTTTAGCCTTGTGTGTCCGCCGGCGCTTGCTCCCAGTCGCGGCAGCATCAGCCGGAGCACGCGGACGTGCCGGCACACTGCGCTCCCCCGGAGCAGCGAGGTGGCGAGCGAGGAGGAGCCGGTCCTGCTCCTGGCTGCGACACTGCTCCAGGATGTTAGACACAGCCGCCCCAAACAACCCCTCCCTACTGACCGGTGAGTTGAGGAGGACACTCTTGTTTTCCTCGCGCAGACGAGTCAGGGAGAGCCATAGGTGGCGCTGCTGCACCACCGACGTGGCCATCACTCCACCCAGACAGGAGGCGGAGATTCTCACAAGCTGAGCAACGGCTCCGGCGGCTTCGGACATCTCCGCTCTCCTGTCCTCATCCATAGAGGGGGGGGTTTGCTCCGTAGCTAGCTGGCCGATGTAAATGGCCAGCATAGCAATGGAGGAGGAGGCAGCCACGGCCTGCGCGGCCAGAGAAAAACCTTTGTCGGCCAAGGACAGGGTTGTCTTGTCCTTGACGTCCGGCATGAGAGGCTTCCTGGCCGAGCCCCAGGCGGAGGAACCAGGCACCAGGACCGCTGCAATGTCGGGTTCCAGAGGAGGAGAGCCGATAGCTGCTACGTCAGTCCAGCCGGTTACCCTCGTAGCTCTGCTGAACTGGCGAAGCGGACCTCTGATGGCCAACGGCCGCTCCCATTCAGCCTCGACGAACGCCTCCAGGTCAGGCATAGCCGGCAGGAGACGAGGAGCAGGCTGAGAGGGACGCCCGTAGCAGACGGAGCTCCACAGTGGGAGCCCCGTAGTCGCAGCAACCTCCGGGACGGAGATACCGAGGTGATGCGCGGCTCTCTCCAGCAGCCGGGGCAGGTCGCGATCGAATGAACCCCGCCCCGGGAAGGAGGCGCCACTAGCCGTAGTGGCTTCCGACGCAGAGAGAACCTCGTCTGCCTCGGAGAGCTCTTCCTCATCATCCGTAGGCGCGAGGGAGGTAATCGGGGCCGCCGGTTGTTGCGGGGGCGCGCCGATGTCCTCGCCGACCAGCTGGACCAGACCTTCAGTCTCCAGCGGCGGCGGAGCGAAGAAATGCGCCCGGAGCATCCTCTCCATGGGGTCCAGGAGGGCGCAGATCTCGCAGGCGGGGGACGGAGCCAGACCCGCTCTGGCGTGCTGCGGCCCCAGACAGCGGAAGCAGAGGTGGTGTCCCACGTCGCTGTAGCGGGAGCCGCAGACACAGAAACGATCCGGCGGATCCATCGGCACCGGCAGGGGGTCATCTAGGGACGCCGCCAGTTCCGCTTGGGTCCGCTGAGTAGACATCTTCTTATCTTCTCCAGTAGCAATGCGAGCTGAAAATTTCGAAGGAGCAGATGTGCGGGCGTAGCCCGCTTATACAGTGGTGCACCGGACCTGGTTGGACACAGGTGCGTGTATGTTTTTTTCTTCAGTCAATGTAGCTAGCTGGGTTTCGCTAGCCAATAGGAGCTAGCCCTGTGGGGCGGAGCTCCACGAAATAGAACTAGATTTCACATAAAGACCGCGGATGTCAGAGTGGGCAATAACGTTCGAAGGCAAATTTATTCCAACATTGGTCCACAAAGAATGATGCAAATAATAAAGTGAAAGAAATAGTAGCCTACTGTGCAAATATAATGTTTTATATGGACCTGCGTGTCTGCAATAAAGTTCCTCTATCTTTATAACCAACATTCAGCGGAAGCCAATTTTCACTCGTTGCGCATCTCGCTCCAAGTATGGTTTGGCTATTTAAAACACGGAGTACTTTGTGACAGTTGCTTGGATGTATACTAGTATCTATACTAGGATGCATAAACCTATGTTTTGCGAATTTAATGTTCTGCCTCCTTCAGAGTTCTACTCGGCAATTAGGCTGTGAAAGCGAGCGCGCCTCTTGGAATCTAGTTATAGCCCATTGTTGCACAGATTTCCGTCACGTCTTGACTTTCACAAACCAAATGATTAGGCTACATTAATTAATATGAGCACACTTTAGTGACAATGTGCCGTGCAACCCTGATCATTGAATAGCATAAGTTAAATTACTATAATATTAAAGACCGCGGATGGCAGACGATAGGCTACGTATTAGGCGTAGGCTATAGGCGCCAAATCCGGAGCTCCATACAAAAGGAACGCAGCATAAACAATAGGGATTGCGCAGATGAATGAATGAGGTGACTAATTATTTATAAATAACATAAAACATAAAACGAAATAAAAACAAACAATAGGCCTACAGGAGCAGAATAAAATGGCTTGCAGCAACAGTACAAGAAAATATTTTAAAAAGGATGATGAGCTATGATGATGACTTAAGATAGACCTGCGCATAGTTTACGGTGTGGATTAAGGGCATACGGGAATAGGACTAATGTTGCGTATTTCTTGTAAAATAATCAACAAGGCTACACTACAGCACACATCACCAAGGCTAATATTGTTGGCAATAAGGCCACCACAACCCTAGACTTGTTGATTAGGTTATACCTTACAAGAAATACTGTAGGCCTGAGTCTTAATAGGCTAACACCCCCGGAACGGTGAACGGAACGTTATTTTTCGTTCTTAACCGGTTCAGGAACGCTATGTTGGTGGCGGAACACGAGAACGGAAACGTTAAATATGCTGGTTCTGCTCGGAGCGAACCGATTGAAAAATAATTTCGTTTTTAAGCCCTGGTTGGAAAACTTTTTTTTTTATCCAGGCATCAGTTTTAACAGTGACTGAACATGTTTTGTTTGCTAGTAGGTGGTATTCATTCTGTTCACAACAACACGATGGACTGCCAGGCGAAATAGCTTCAGGGAACCTGGTCCCAGTCTAGTTGAACAGCTCTCCACCCAGAGACGGGGTCTCTCGTTGCGGCATGAAGTTTGCGGCTAACCCGCCGAGCTCGGGGGACTCACAGACCAGTGCAGAGATGTATTACCAGTAGGCTTATTATAGTGGAATTGTTGAATGACAGTTTATCATTTAATCTTTATGCCTACACATCAACTCATTTCCATGTATGTGAATAAAGTTAATTCCAGTTATTAACAAAATATAACGTCTCTGTCCATTTCTGGAAAAGGCAAATAATTTCTGTCAAATGATCACTCAAGTTTTATCACCAACCCCACAACTATTTTGAGTGACTATTGTGAAAAGCGCTATATACATAAAATGCATTATTATTATGCATAGGATGTTGTGCTGTGGTCATTTTCATTAATACATTTGATTAATCAGTCAATAGTATTAAGCCCTTTTCTAGCAAACAAAACATGTTCAGCTACAATTATACTGTTAAAACTAAGATGCATGGATTAAAAAAAAAGAAGTTTTCCGACAGATATATTTGACGAAAGTAGATTAATAAGCAAGCCGATTTTCATTGCTAACTCAGAGCGGGGAGAGCCATGAACGCGTGTTTGCATTTCACATCTGTTCGTGGACTACAAAAACAGGTCATTGACACGTTTTTTTCAAAGATGGCGCGGTCCTATAGGGCTTCACGTCTTCGAGCAGTCAGTGAATGGAGTGACCCTATCCAGTTCTATTAATACATCCATGAGACACACACACTCAGACACACACAAGCTGAATCCCAAATCGTGCACTTAGGCGAAAGTGCAGAGCACTCGCGGCCTTGTGGCCTTACATGCGCGTTCCCGCTAAGTCCACAAGGGCTCAGGGTAGTCCCAAAACGGAATTGCTAGGTCCACAAGTGCGCCACTGCCGCCATTTTGCGCACTTTAACCACACTTACCGAAAGTCCGCAATTTCGTGGATTTAGGAGCAGAAAATACCCACAGCCCACCGCGTCTCATGCGACACAGTGCTTGAGTGCATCCGAGTCATGATCCGAGTGCATCACACATAAATGATGACATTTGCAGATAGCACAACATTTATCTTGAAATCCACATGCTGCAAACATATCCCACCCAACATAATTTTTTAATTATTATTAAATTAAAACAGACGTCAATCGGTCAATTTGCAGAGCCGAGCGGAGAGCTGAGGGGAGCGTCAGAGCAGGGGGGAGGGACGCGGCAGCCAATGAAAACGAAGTGGGAGGGGCATTGAGCTAAACTAGCTTGGGAATCGTTGGCACGCCGCTGGAAGTGCTGTCCCATTTAATCATGGATGTATTAATAGAATTGGATACAGCCACTCCATTCACTGACCGCTATCAACAATGAAGCCCTATTGAACCGCGCCATCTTGGCAAATTTGTAGTCATTTGACTATTTCCGGTGACTTTTGTACTTGCGCAGTTGTGCTTTTCTGGCCTTCCGGTGACTTTTGTACTTGCGCAGTTGAGCTTTTCTGTCCGACGCGCGTCCACGAAAAAGTTCACCTTTATGTGAAATGTAGACGCACGTTCCCGGCTCTCTCGGCTCTCCCCGCTTTGATTTAGCAATGAAAACCGGCTTGCATATTAACCTGTTTTTGTCAAATATATCCATTGGAGAAATTATTTTTTCATCCAGGCATCTTAGTTTTAACAGGTTAAATATAACTGAACATGTTTTGTTTGCTAGTAGATGGTATTCATTCCGTTCGCGATAACGTTATTGCAGCCAGGCTAAATTCCTCCAGGGAGCCAGTGACCGGCGAGTTGAAGAGCTTCACTCCCCGCCAGCAGGAGCTTTGGCCGCTGCTACCGCATCTCGGATAACCCGCTGAGTTCGTGGCTGCTATTTCACATTCGCCCTTGATCAATCGAATCTTATCTCCGTATAAATACACATAAAGCCTATATCGCCTTATTCACCACAAAATATGTTTCAATCTGAGGTTATTTTCATAGATAGATTTTGCCTAATTTTTGATAATTTACTGCCATGCAGGCCGTCTGCGCTGTCCCCAGCACCACCTTAACAGAGGAAGTTTGAAATGTCTAAATATTCCCAAGCATGTATTTCCATTCGTAAATCACATTAGCTGACCTGCCCGGACAACTGCATCTCATCCGATAAACATAGCCTATGAACAATACATCCATGATGGCAAGCCAGAAACGCAGACACAAGTTCAAGTACCACAAATAAAGGTAGCCTATTAATTCTAACATCAACGGGGTCCCGGCTAAAGTCTTTTAATACCATCCATCGTCATCCGCTTATCCGGGGTCGGGTCGCGGAGGCAGCAGTTCCAGCAGGGAGCCCCAGACATCCCTTTCCCTAGCAGCATCAACCAGTTCTGCCTGGGGAATCTTTAGCCGTTCATAGGCCAGTGCGGATGTTTAATCAAATGTGTTATTGAAAATGACCACAAAAAAGGAGAGTAGTCAAAGCACACCGCTCAAAAAGGGCTTAATACATACAACAAACTGATCAGGCTAATCATTTTTTAATGAAAATGACCACAAGACAACCTCTTGTGCATAGTTGAAATGGTAGTGGGATACGGTGATAAACTGGAGTGATCATTTGACAGCAATTATTAGCCTTTTCCAGGAATGGACAGAAATGGGATATTTTTAGAATAACAGTAATTTATTCACATACAATGGAAAGGAGTTGATGTGTAGGCATAAAGATGAAACGATACACTGAGTTTGGGTGTTTTCAGTCAACGTTGGCGTTGACCGCTTCTAGCTATCGAATGGCCGACTGGTGTAAGATGGATAGCCTAACGTTAGAGAGATAAATGTAGGCTATGGTTATGTTAATAAAGCTAACAATGTTGTAACATGCATGCAGCACTGCCGATCTGAACGATTGATTCATTATTACCATGGATCGGTATTGGGATTGATCAAGGACGAATGTGAAATAGCAGCCACGAACTCAGCGGGTTATCCGAGATGCGGTAGCAGCGGCCAAAGCTCCTGCTGGCGGGGAGTGAAGCTTTTCAACTCGCCGGTCACTGGCTCCCTGGAGGAATTTAGCCTGGCTGCAATAACGTTATCGCGAACGGAATGAATACCATCTACTAGCAAACAAAACATGTTCAGTTATATTTAACCTGTTAAAACAAAGATGCCTGGATGAAAAAATAATTTCTCCAATGGATATATTTGACAAAAACAGTTTAATATGCAAGCCGGTTTTCATTGCTAAATCAAAGCGGGGAGAGCCGAGAACATGCGTCTACATTTCACATAAAGGTGAACTTTTTCGTGGACGCGCGTCGGACAGAAAAGCTCAACTGCGCAAGTACAAAAGTCACCGGAAATAGCCAAATGACTACAAATCTAGCCAAGATGGCGCGGTTCAATAGGCCTTCACTTTAGATTTCGAATCCTGGGGGCTTGCATTTAATTCACGGCCCTGCACCCTCTGGCCCTTCCAGTTGACGTCAATTAAGTGCTCAGACCTCAGGCCGCAAGTGCGAGGGGCCGCAAGGGTGGTTTGCGCACTCAGATTGGGATTCAGCTATAGTCCAGCAGGAAGGCGTCCACGCCAGAGCCCGCTTCCCTCGCTCCAAGACCCAGGAGGATGTCCCCCTCTACTCTATCATCCAATCACTGGGGCCCAAGAAACAGGAAGAGGATGTGCAGTACATCGCTGTGAAGTTGAACTAGCCCAGAGCTGCCCCCCAGTGGGCATATCCGGTCACTACAACAACATAACACACTCATTTGAAATATTCGACCTGACTTGAATACAATGTCCCCTGGCTAGTGTGATACAGCATGGGTTGTGTGTAATTATACAGTACAGCAGTGGCGGCTGGTGACTCAAAAAACTGAGGAGGACAGGAGGAAGAGAGGCGAACTGCCCATGGGCGCAGGGGGCACTTTCCCTCAGTCAGTTATTATTTGAAATATCAGCTTTAAAGTAGATTTACAGTCAATTTTAGCATATGAAAAACTGAATAACACTTTCTTTAACTACATGGAGCATTTATTTATCATATTCATCATAAAATATTACAAAACAACAAAAAAACATTGTAGGCCTAAGCAATAGTTGTTGTAATGGATTGTACTCTTCTCTAAAGAGAGAAAATAATTGAGGTGCTTGAGAGGTTAGGTGATATATGAAAAATGTTTTTGATCAGGGGACACTGTGTGCTGGCTCTCAAACAGTTTGTTGGCAAATAGATTTGACAACTGGACAATGGAATACGTTGCACAAATGCAGTATCCAACAGTTCGCTCATGGCTAGCTAGCAATGGTACTATGGGATTAGCTCATTTGGGTTGCTGTCAAAGCTGCCACTCTTATGTTGCTATAGCCTACAATTATCAGAACAATATGAACATTCAGTTGAAAGTTTTCCATCCACCCATCCATCACTGGATGAGGAATAAGCAACGCAAAGCGATCAATTCTCACTCAAGCAGGAGCCAGGCTGTGGATTTCTCCGATACGGTGTTACCGGCTATAGCCAGCCAGTGGAACTGTCGTGTTCAGACGGCTCTAGCTCAAAAAGTATTTATGTCAGCTTAGATATTTAGATGGCTAGAATCAAGACAAATAGACGAACAGTTTGATGTATAATATGTCCCATAATACTTTCGAATGTATTATATTATGGAGCTACGAACACACAAAAAGTCTCCAATGGCACAGGGAAGAGAAACACAGACATCAACGCCGACTCAATCGGCCTTCACTGTGGTAAATCTGGAATCTGGAATGGGATTGGACTAACAAAATTGTTACGGCTCGCATGCCCTCGCCTCCACAACCGTCTCCCTCTCTCCCCTCTGGGCCCGCTGCGCGCTCGGGGCGTCCTACGCGCTCTACCGCACGTCGCATCAGCCCGGGCATACAACGCTCTGGCTCTCCGGAGTTTCCCCCCACTGCCGGGCGTTCCCCGTCTCCGGCCAGCTCCGCGGACTCGGCAGTCTCCTCCCTCTCCGGTGACGAAGAATCGGATCCCGACATGCCCAGCACATCGGCCCGTGCGCAAAGACAAGAACGGCGCGCTCGTCTCCGACGATGACGCTGGCGCGGCTCTACTCACCGGTTCCCAATTATCATCACCACACCTGTCCCTCGTTCTGCAATCACCTTCAACCTCTACAAGAACCTGGTCTACACTCCACTCATCGCCAGATCTTACCATAATACTCTTGTGGTAAAGTATAGCCTAGCCTACAATCTCCTTACCCGTATTTTGTAGTGTTTTTCCCGTTCCCCGTTTTCGATTACTCTCACTCACCCTGCCTCCCCTCCTCATCTCTCCAGTTCCTGCCTGACCATCGCCTGTACGACAACCCCGCTCCTGCCTGAACATCGCCTGTACGACCCCGCTCCTGCCTGACCATCGCCTGTACGACAACCCCGCTCCTGCCTGAACATCGCCTGTACGACCCCGCTCCTGCCTGACCATCGCCTGTACGACAACCCCGCTCCTGCCTGAACATCGCCTGTACGACAACCCCCGCTCCTGCCTGACCATCGCCTGTACGACAACCCCGCTCCTGCCTGACCATCGCCTGTATGACAACCCCGCTCCTGCCTGACCATCGCCTGTACGACTACCACGCTCCTGCCTGACCATCGGCTGTACGACTACCACATCCCCCTTTTTGATCTTATTAAATCGCCCCTCCGGGCTTTACCGTTCCTTGCCTCCTCCTTTCCTGTTGCGCCTGGGTCCCAAACCAAAACCCTTACAAAAATGTCAATATCTGAATCCTGTTCAGACAGGGCCGGAGTACTGTCCTCCCTTGCGGTAATTTTTCAGCGTTTTGGCCAATCACAAATTAGCAAGAAAAAAGGCATTACATTGATTTAAGAGAAAAGAGCCCGCCCTAAGGGAGGCTAGCCTCCCTTCCATAGATATCTATGGGTCCTCCAGCTGCATGTTATAGATGTCACTGTTGGAGCTTTAGAATTTCAATAATGGGTTTTTATCCATCCGTGTGTGATATAGGTATAGTTGTGTGTTATATACAGTGTGTTGTGTGTGATATAGGTATAGTTGTGTGTTATATACAGTATGTGTTATGTGTGATATAGGTATAGCTGTGTGTTATATACAGTATGTGTTGTGTGTGTATATGTATAGTTGTGTGTTATATACAGTGTGTGGTATAGGTATAGTTGTGTGTTATATACAGTATGTGTTGTGTGTGATATAGGTATAGTTGTGTTATATATGTGTTGTGTGTGGTATAGGTATAGTTGTGTGTTATATACAGTGTGTGTTGTGTGATATAGGTATAGCTGTGTGTTATATACAGTATGTGTTGTGTGTGATATAGGTATAGTTGTGTTATATATGTGTTGTGTGTGGTATAGGTATAGTTGTGTGTTATATACAGTGTGTTGTGTGATATAGGTATAGCTGTGTGTTATATACAGTATGTGTTGTGTATGTATAGGTATAGTTGTGTGTTATATACAGTGTGTTATGTGTGATATAGGTATAGTTGTGTGTTATATACAGTGTGTGTTGTGTGATATAGGTATAGTTGTGTGTTATATACAGTGTGCTATGTGTGATATAGGTATAGTTGTGTGTTAGTTTAATCATTTACAATTCAAACAATTACAGAAGCTGCTCTGTCTTTGTGAAGCCTTAATGACCTCAACATCCATCTGGTATTTCCTTTATAAATTAGGATGAAAACCTTGAAGACATTGATTGGTAAGTTGATGTTTTTTTCAGTGTATCCAACCATGTGTGTGTGTGTGTGTATGTGTGTTTGTTTGTGCGTGCGCGTGTGCATGCATGTGTGAGATGTGTGTGTTTATGTGTAAAATGTGTGGTATGATGCATTTTGATTGTACAAGTGTACTAAAATCATCAAAAGTCATTTTATTTTATTTTATCTCAAAAGGGCCCAGCTGGACAGTATGACAGCCCGGTGCATGCGTGCATGCGAGCCATTGGGACTGCATGCGAAGATGCATGCGAGCCATTGGGACTGTCCAGGACAAGACGATCCAGGTTCTGACTCCTATGATCCGGTGGGCTGTGGACAAGACCCGGTGTCTGAGATGAGTTCATTTGACACAGCCCCGTCTGTCACCGATTCATTTGACACAGCCCCGTCTGTCACCGACACAGCCCCGTCTGTCAGCGGTTCACTTGACACAGCCCCGTCTGTCAGTGGTCCATTTGACACAGCCCCGTCTGTCACCGGTTCATTTGACACAGCCCTGTCTGTCACAGCTCCATCTGACACAGTTCCGTCTGTTAGTGGTCCATCGGTCAGACCTCCATTCTCCAGGACCAGTAGAGAAGACAGCCCCGCTAGCGCCTTATCCACCCCCATGGCGTCTAGTGGTGTGCTGGTAAAGGGACAATCTGTCCCGGACGTTCCACGATCGCCCGCGGCCCACTGGAGACGAGATCTGGAGCTCTCTCGGCGTCGGAGGCTCTTTCGCAAGAAGTGGGAGGGAGTCTCTCAAGGGGCGACCACTTCCACCTCGGACTCTCTGATGAAGAGGGAATCTGACACAGCCCTGTCTGTAACAGGTCCATCTGACACAGCCCTGTCTGTCACAGGTCCATCTGTCAGTCCACCACTCTCCATGACCAGGACCAGTAGAGGAGACAGCCCCACTAGCACCTTATCCACCCCCATGGCGTCTAGTGGTGTGCTGGTAAATGGACAATCTGAGCTGGACGTTCCACGATCGCCCGCGGCCCACTGGAGGCGAGGTCCAGAGCTCTCTCTGCGTCAGAGACTCTTTCGCGAGAAGTGGGAAGAAGTCTGTCAAGGGACGGACACTTCCACTTCGGACTCTCTGATGAAGAGGACACCTGACACAGCCCTGTCTGTAACAGGTCCATCTGATCCAGTCCCTTCCATCACAGCTATATCTGTCAGTCCACCACTCTCCATGACCAGGACCAGTAGAGGAGACAGCCCCACTAGCCTTATCCACCCCCATGGCGTCTAGTGGTGTGCTGGTAAAGGGACAATCTGACTGACTCGGACTGAATAAACACAAGACGTTCAAGACACAATATATAACAAATAACCCCACGATGACAGACCGACCAACACCGATCTACCCAACCACCCACCTACCAACCACATGACGAGGCCACTGGGGCAACTCGGGCTCTTGAGATGACATCTGTCCTCACATCCTGGTCCAAACTACCAGAGTTTAGTTCATCAGCACTTAAGACAGGATTCTTCTTCATCATATCCACGTATGTTGTCTTCAGAGCACCACGTGTGGCTTTACCATGCTTTGAAGTGATGAGGTCAGGGCGTTCGCTATGGTCAGCTATCCTTATTCTCCACTGATGTATCTTTGTGTTCATGAGCGGTAGACCAACATAGAGGTCAACAATGTTCATGTGTTCCATCCACAAGATGTCCTAGGCCTGCGGAGGTAGGTGTAGACTGGTGGATAGGTAGGTAGGTGGGTAGATAGGTAGGTGGGTAGGTAGGTAGGTGGGTAGGTAGGTAGGTAGGTAGGTAGGTAGGTGGGTGGGTAGGTAGGTAGGTAGGTAGGTAGGTGGGTGGGTGGGTAAGTGGGTAGGGTCTATGCCTACCTCTTCAGGTCTAGGACGTCTGGTGGATGCAACACATGAACAAAGTTGACCTCTACATTGATCTACCTCTCCTGACCACAAAGATACGTCAGCGGAGACTGAGGATGGCAAGCCATAGGAAACACCCTCCTGACCTCATCACTTCAAACCTTGTCCTCTGGGAACCCAAGCATGGTGTAGACACGTGGTGCTCGAAAGACAACATAGGTGGACATGCTGAGGAAGGACCCTGGCTACAGTGCTGATGAACTAAACTCTGGTATGCTGGACCAGGGTGTGTGGAGAAGTGTCATCTAGACCATCACCATCTACCCCATTGGCCTCAAAATTAGGTTTGTTCAGTTTGGGGTTACTTGTTATGTCTTGTACTTGTACTGATTTCATTTAAGAATAAAGTCTCTGAACATTCTCTGCCTGTGGACTAAGAGACTTTGTGCAATAAAATGTGTAGTAAAAATCAAATTAAAGCCGCAAGCAACAATGAGACGAGGTCCTACGGTTACGCCCCCTTAAAGCTCAATGAGATAACTTTTTTATGGTTCAATATTCACTTTTACTTGCTATTAGTTTATGAGTTGGCCTTAGCAAGACCCCAAAAATCATTTTTGTGACATGAGACTACATGAGACCCTGTGAATTTATTATTTTAGTATTTCGGTATACTGGTTAGTACACTGGCGGGAAATCTTGTGGTGGAAACGGAAGTGACACGTTTCGTGTGTCACAACATCAGGAAGACAACAAACACTTCGCCCAGCGAAATCTACATGCACATACAAGAAAGAAGACTGGTATTTACCTGCATTGAAGCCATCCTTCCAGAAAGTAGCTACAATCTTCCAATCCAGTCTGCGCACGCACGTTTGTTATCATTACCCCCCCCCATCATTACAGCGAGTGAGTGGGGGATTGTGGAAAGTGTGGTTCTTAAAACGCAGTGCCGATTTTATCACGACCAGAGGGGCTGCCAAAGTGCCGAGTTATCTCATGTAGCTTTAAGACTGACGGGGGGGGGGGGGGGGGGGGGACCTCGAATGGGAACTGAAAACCAGCTCCCACACTCCACAGTATTTGTTACTGAATGACGACCACAACTCAGCAACTCATTGGTTCATTTGTTGGTTCTGGATGTGGCTCAAGAGGTAGAGCAGGTCGTCCAATGACCTCAGGAACGACGGTTCAATTCCTGGCTGCCCCTGTCCACAGTGTCCTTGGGCAAGACACTGAACCCCAAATTGCTCCAAATGAGCAGGCTCGCACCTTGCATCCACTGGTGTGTGAATGTGTGTATGAATGGGTGAATGAGAGGCCATTGTAAGGTGCTTTGGATAAAAGCGTTATACGTAAATGCACTCCATTTACCATCTGATCAACTATAGAAGTTTAGTGCCTAAAGCCTAGTTTGCTCAATACATGCTCAAAACGTGCACGGCTGGTATACTTCCATCCACTCCTGTCTCTTCCTGGGTGCAGCAGAACTGGAATGAGAAAGAGGGGGGAATGGGTGAATTAATTGGAGTGTGACGCCTTCTAGTGGTGAGAATTGTGAGTCACACAGTCACATACTGAGAACCTGGGTCAAATGCACACACTGTACATTTGATTTGAGGTGCATTAGATTTATCTCTGAGTTTGCACTTTTGAGGCTACAGTACAGCCCAAGTATGAGAGAGCTAACCATCTTTGATCCATATCTGGACAACATAACACATGAAAGAAACATGAGACAAATTGAAAGGTTATGTACATTTATACAGTTTCACAAGTACAGTACGTGATTAACAGTAATGTCAAATGACACAGACATTCAGATATGGAGCAACAGAACCATTTGGTGGAGTCACTTTAGGAGCAAAAACACTCTTCCCTTGTACATAGATAAAAGTACTTTATACATAATGTATACATACAAAATATATTCCAAACATGTCACCATATCACAATAGCCTGGACAAAACACATAAAAATAGTTTGGTACAAAATCTCATTAGCAAAAAATAATAATAGGTGAATTCGATCTATGGAGTGATTGCTTTCACAAAGAGAAGTGTAACGCTACAGAAATACCGATATACAATGCAGATTCTCAACCTCTGTTTCAGCGTTCATCTGACTACCTCCACTACCAACAACGACACAAAGCTATGCTCCCGAGGTCTTTGGCTTTTGACCTTTCTGGATTGTTCAACCTAAAAGGATGTTAGGATCATCAGTATGGAGTGTTGTAAACACTGACCCTAACATTACGGTAAATGGCACATCCACAGAGTTGCTTTTGAGGCTGAGTTGAAGGAGTAGATGTAAAGGTTGAAGGAGTAGATGTTTTTTTTTGCTTCCCTCTGGAATATGTAGGGGTGGGACCTATGCCCACCTCCCTTGTTCTCTGTAAAGCGCATTGTGTTGCCTCTGTGTATGAAATGCACTATACAAATAAAGCTTTGATTGATTGATTGATGTTAGCAGGGTGAAGCAGTAGATGTTAGAGGGCGAAGCAGTAGATGTTAGCAGGGTGAAGCAGTAGATGTTAGAGGGCGAAGCAGTAGATGTTAGAAGGCGAAGCAGTAGATGTTAGCAGCGTGAAGCAGTAGATGTTAGAAGGTGAAGCAATAGATGTTCAAGGGTAAAGCAGTAGATGATAGAGGGCGAAGCAGTAGATGTTAGAAGGTGAAGCAGTAGATGTTCAAGGGTGAAACAGTAGATGTTAGAGGGTGAAGCAGTAGAAGTTAGAAGGTGAAGCAGTAGATGTTCAAGGGTTAAGCAGTAGATGTTAGAGGGTGAAGCAGTAGAAGTTAGAGGCTGAAGCAGTAGATGTGAGAGAGTGAAGCAATATATGTTCGAGGGTGAAGCAGTAGATGTTAGAGGGTGAAGCAGCAGATGTAAAGGTTGAAGCAGTAGATGTTAGCAGTATACGTTAGCAGGGTGAAGGGACTCATCCTGTTCGTCTTTGGTTGGTAATTTCTGGATTGTTTGACCTCACCAGAGAGCTCCAGGTGATGGTTTGGGATGGAGGGGGAGGAGCTTGAGAAGCTTGGTTGGTTTTCAGTTTTTAACGAATTTCCATGATGGGGTCAGATGTGTTTCCCCGTGAGGAAGAAGAGGGGGCGGTCCTCCTTGGCGTTGGTGGTCTGGAACTCGTCATTCAGACGGAATCGCCACTGGACCTCCAGCTCCAGACGAACCACCGTCTGTCTGAGGGAACTGCGGTTGGCGGAGATCACACACAGGGTCGCTCCTGGTGGGGGGGAGGACAGAGAAGGAGAAAGGGTGAGGGAGAGAGGAGAGAAAAATGAGTAAAGACGGAAACGTTGAGTGTCGGTAAATGTTTGAATCCATCTCTACAGCAGTGACCTGTGTGTGTGTGTGCCTGTGTGTGGGCATCCATTGAGTAACTTTGAGGAAGTGGAACTTCTTGAGGAAGCCCGGCTTGATGAAGGAGTCGCAGGAGCAGAGCAGCAGGCCGCTGAAGAGCAGCCCCGACGTTTTGATGTTGATGGACTGAGGCCTGGAGCTCACAAAACACACCGTCACCTACACACACACACACACAGAGGAAGGAGGGAAAAAGTGAGCATGTTCATGAGTATCTATGCATTTGTGTGTGTGTGTGTGTGTGTGTGTGTGTGTGTGTGTGTGTGCGCGCGCGCGCGCTTCTGTGTAAGAGGGAGTGAATGTGTTCATGCGTTTGGCAAAGTGTGTGAGAAAGTGTGTGTGCGTGAGCAGGTATGTGTGAATACTGTATGTGTGTGTGTGTGTGTCCCTACCTCCGGCCCCAGGTTGAGGTAACAGTCCACTGCCAGCAGGGGGTCTGTGTAGTTGTGTGTGCTGAGAGGGAAGAGCTGCTGGCTGGTGTAGTGCAGGTATTTCTCCAGCAGGAGGCGTGGGGGTGTGGCCAGGAACAGGTGCTTGCTGTCTGGGGCGCAGACTAGAGGCTGACACGGGAATGGATTTTGACTCCCGCTCCCTCCCGCTCCCACAGAAATAATCCCATTCCTTCCCAATCCCGAGTGAGAGTTTCAAAAAAAATCCCACTCCCTCCCGCTCCCACAGAAGACTGATCCCGTCCCAATCCCGAGCCAAACTTTTAAACCATCCCACTCCCATCCCTTTTTACTCCCACCCAATCCTGCTCCGTTTTTCTTCCGTTGCTTTCCACGTTGCTTGCCGGATGCAGTACTAGGGCTGGGTATCGATTCGAATTTCAAGAATCGATTAGATTCCGATTCACAAGGTTCAGAATCGATTATCACGATTAAATTTGATTCGATTCGATTTGATTCAATATTCGGTTAGTGATACTAAAACCTGTTTTTTGAGCTGTAACCGGAATTAGATGACTGCCCAGTTATGCAACACATCAATACTAGTATTATATTGACATTTGACAGCAAATTAATATGAAATATTGGTAGTAAATGGCTGAAAGCCTGAAACTGTTGAAAATGGCAAGGACCAATCCCCCTCCCAGAATGTTGATAGTATTGCTTTCAAAAACATGCTGTGGGCAGAATTAGATTCAAATGAATGAATCATTGAATGAATCATTGAATGAATTAATGAACTATTCATACCTTCATTTATTCATTCATTCATTAAATAAAAGATCGATTTTGGAATTCATGAATCGATTCTGAATCATTTGATTCAGAATCGATGAATCGATTTTTTTAAATCACTATGGCCTTGTTAGGCTCACGCAAGTCCACGCACAGTCTCACCGCACCGTTCTTCCATCGCGTGACCACGATGGATGAAACCCATGGAGATGCATCAATCCTCTCCATCACGTCCATCTCCAACAGTCTCTCCAGCTCCGTGGAGACAGCTTGTCTCACGGAGAGAGGAAGTCTCCGCAGCTTCTGTTGCACGGGCTGTACTGCCTCGTTGCCTTCCTTCACTTTCACGCGGTGGACAAAGCCCTTAGCTAAGCCAAGTTTCTCACTGGTCACTGGTCCAGTCTTGACCTCAGTCACTGGAGCCGCAGTTGAGAGCACAGTATTGTCTACAATAGAAAGGCTCAGTGCCCTGAATAAATCCATCCCCAAGACAGCTGTAGCCTAGGCTACCTGTCTTTTTCACAATGTATAATGTAGCTGGCACTGTATTTGCCGCACTGGCTATTTTCTGAGCTGGCTGTGTTGTATTCATTTCTAGCACAACTACTTCACCTACTTTTTTGCTGGTTTTTCAGCAGACTTACACACCTTAGCGAAGTGTCCCGCTTTATTTTCATTTACGGCAGTTCACTTTCAGCGCAGGGCAGTCTGGAGCAGATGATCCACACCTAAAACAGCATCGGTCCTGTCTTGGAGTGGCGTTCGCAGGCTCTGCAGAGCGGTTGTTCTTCCCCCTGCTCTTGAATGGACCTTTTGGCTTCGCCGTCACGGCTTGCACGGGAGCCCGGGACTCTGGACCTAGAGTCCGCGCATACCCGATGGCAGCTTCCACCTGGCATGCAACTCTCAATGTGTTCTCTAGTGTCAAACTTGCATCACTTTGCACTAACAGTCTCTCGCGCACTTTTGAGCAGCTATCATGCTCGATTATCTGATCACGTATCCTCTCGGGGGTCGGCTCACCATTCCGAAATACCGCCATTCCGATCATTGACTTCCATTTATTCGGAGTGTCGGACCTTTTCACTGCTCAGAAAGGTGTCGCCATTCCGAAAGGATATGAGGGCCGCCATTACGAACGTCCTCCTCCACATTTCGCCATAAAACACGAAGTCCTCATAACTCCTCCATACATTATCCGTTTTGTCCGATATATCTCACGCTTCATGACGGTTCTGTCCTGAACACATCTATGTGTCAGTATTGCGTCATACTTATAGCGCCACCTATTGGTGAAACAGTACGTCCTCATAACTCCTCCATACATTATCCGATTTGTCCGATATGTCTCACGCTTCATGACAGTTCTGTCCTGAACACATCTATGTGTCAGTACTGCGTCATACTTATAGCGCCACCTATTGGTGAAACAGTACGTCCTCATAACTCCTCCATACATTATCTGATTTGTCCGATATGTCTCACGCTTCATGACAGTTCTGTCCTGAACACATCTATGTGTCAGTATTGCGTCATACTTATAGCGCCACCTATTGGTGAAACAGTACGTCCTCATAACTCCTCCATACATTATCCGATTTGTCCGATATGTCTCACGCTTCATGACGGTTCTGTCCTGAACACATCTATGTGTCAGTATTGCGTCATACTTATAGCGCCACCTATTGGTGAAACAGGAAGTCCTCATAACTCCTCCATACATTATCCGATTTGTCCGATATGTCTCACGCTTCATGACAGTTCTGTCCTGAACACATCTATGTGTCAGTATTGCGTCATATTTATAGCGCCACCTATTGGTGAAACAGTACGTCCTCATAACTCCTCCATACATTATCCGATTTGTCCGATATGTCTCACGCTTCATGACAGTTCTGTCCTGAACACATCTATGTGTCAGTATTGCGTCATACTTATAGCGCCACCTATTGGTGAAACAGGAAGTCCTCATAACTACTACATACATTATCCAATTTGTCTGATATATCTCACGCTTCATGACAGTTCTGTCCTGAACACATCTATGTGTCAGTATTGCATCATACTTATAGCGCCACCTATTGGTGAAACAGGAAGTACCCATAACTCCTCCATACATTATCGGATTTGTCCGATATATCTCTCGCTTCATGACGGTTCTGTCCTGAACACATCTATGTGTCAGTATTGCATCATACTTATAGCGCCACCTATTGGTGAAATAGGAAGTCCTCATAACTCCTCCATACATTATCCAATTTGTCCGATATATCTCACGCTTCATGACGGTTCGGTCCTGAACAGATCTATGTGTCCGTATTGTGTCATACTTATAGCACCACCTATTGGTGAAACAGGGAGTCCTCATAACTCCTGAATACATCATCCGATTTGCACCAAATTGCTGACGCTTCGTGAAGGTCACCTTCTGAACACATCTCTGCGTCGGTATTGAGTCACACTTACAGCGCCACCTACTGGTGAAACAGGAAGTACTGATAACTCCTACATATGTTATCCGATTTACTCCAAATTGCTCATGCTTGATGAAGGTCGCATCTTGAACACTTCTGTAAGTCAGTATTACGCCATACCTACAGCGCCACCTACTGGTGAAACAGGAAGTCCTCATAACTCCTACATACGTTATCCAATTTACTCAACATTTCTCACGCTTCATCAAGGTACCGTCCTGAACACATCTATGCTTCGGTATTGAGTCACGCTTAGAGCGCCACCTACTGGCGACAGAAACTTTCTCTCAGTACAGCACACCGAAATAGCACACCCTTTAACGGCGCCACACCCCGACACACATGGGGTGCGAGGGCCCGCTCACTGCTGCTCGCAGCCCTAGTTATTATTATTATTACTAATACAGTCAAACAATATTACTATCAATATTATTATTATATATATTATATAATATATTATATAATTATTTATTTTTTATATAATAATTATATAATATATATATATATATTATTATTAGGCTATTATATGCTGAATGTTAGTTGCAGATTGCAGAATCATTAACCACCCAACTCCATGCATCACAGGTTTGCCTGTATCAGTAATAATAATATTATTAATAATAACAATATTATTATTATAATGAATATTATTATTACTGTTACAGGCAAACAGTATTACTATCAATATTATTGTTATTATTATTATTATAATAAAGATAATAAGGGCAATGTCCAATATGCCCCCCAAAAAGCCCATTGACTTCCATTGAAAATGTGTACAATGGAAGTCTATGGGCGCTTTTCTTTTAATCATAGCCTTCTATTTTATCTGTGAGCTAGCGTTCGTCCGGTTATCACTCCCTCCTTCCGTTACTGCGGACAATGTTGGCCTGCATTTCTCTGTTGGCACCACAAGAGGCAGTAGTCCCAGTGTAACGGACGTGGTTTAGGGCATGGACTGTGATGACTCAGTGTTCCTCTGGATAATTTATTTCACTGTAGCAGAGACACTCAAATCTGGAGAAGACAAGCAAACACACACATTTGTCTTCTGTTGATCACTGCACTGGCAAATCTGCTGCTTTTGTAAAGTCTCCACAACATATACATGTTAAATACATGTCTTCAACACCACAAGACAATGTTTTTCATATTTCCTATAGTGAAAGGTACAATTCAATTAAAACATGACTTAAAACAAAAGTCGTAAACTAGCACCACCTGCTGGACAAAGTGTGAAGTGCAACAGTGCTCGGGCAAAAGCGAGCTAAAACACTCTCAGAAAGAACATTCACAAGTAGTTATATGGAGCCACATACCTGAAGAAGACAAGCAAACACGCACATTTGTCTTCTGTTGATCACTGCACTGGCAAGTCTAAATAAGCAAAATAAAATAATGAATACGTTTTTCCCTAAAAACCGAGTGCATCTTTCTGAACAGCTTTACATGAGTCACATGACAACGATAGAATGCCTGGAGCGGCAGCTAGCTATTCTAGAACGTGGTGAAATTACACATTAAGATATCTATTGCCATCAGTCAAAACAAACACAGATATCAGGGCACGTAGTAAAACTATTAGTATTATGCACTACAAATCGCAACTTAAATTATCTATATTTAGCAAAGATTAATAAAATAAAGACTCTTCTGACTTCAATGACAGCCTACCTGCAGCAAAGAGACTCAAAACTGCTGCAGGGAGACGGCAACACAGCAGGGACATAAAGTGTGATAACCAAAGTGCAGTGAATCAAAACTCTACAGACTGCTCCAAAATAACAAACACTGTCTGGGGGTTGCTCAATTCGAATCAAATTCACATAAACACATTACAGGATTGTTAAGGGGAGACACCCCAGGTGAATAGGAAAAAAAAAAGCCTTAATAGGTATCACCATCAAACTCCCCCAGTTTGTTAGGTACATTAAGGAGCATCTTTTTTGTATTACAAGTTTTCTGAAATCTTATGGATTAATACGCTAAATATGCGCTAATTTGCATAATTTCGGGACATAATTTTTTTTAATTGGTTCAAGCCAGATTCAAAATTCTTGTTTCATTTTGTTCACATATCCCTATTTAAAACTTTGGCCAGGGGGATTTTTGATATCTCTTTTCTTCACTTCAGAAATCAGAAAATACTGTCAACAGTCATAAAAAGACCAATTTTCGCCATGTTTTAGGGATAAACTGTTATATAAATCAGGCTATGAATTAAATTTAAAAAATCCCCCTTGGCCAAACCCTTCAGAATATGGATTGGAACAAAACTGAAAAGTTAGGTGTATGTAGGTGCTACTCAAGTGGTGGTTTTGATGTCCCTAAGATGAGAAATAACTCATTTTGAGAAAACGGGCTTTGAAAATTTGTATTGTAAAAAAACATACATTTGCATTGTAAACCAATATTTACAAACACAATATCCAATCACATCATTAGTAACAACATTACACAACATCTGAAAACACATAGAAACTGAAAACTGAATAACACAGCATGTTGTGGATTCAAAATAGTCCAGGAGTAGACATTTTGTATAGAGAAGCAAGACCTGTTTAGTTGGAAGCCCACTCGCCACGTCAAGGTACAGCCCACGAGTGGGGTGTTAGTAAGACGAGACTAGAGACGAGACAATGTTAGTAGGGAAGAGAACATTCCCTATTAGAAAGCTTGTATTATTTTGTTAAACAGATCATGGACAAAGATAGACACATTTGACGAGGACATGCATGAAAAAACAGATTATCTAACTTTTTGTGTTTTTTTAAGCGTTTTACATGGAGAAAACATGAATGAATGATTGAACATGAAGAGTAAGCTGATTCATAAATACACAGGACAAGATGTGGTAAACAATGCAGGGTAAACACCAATAGAAGCTTAATATAGATTGCCAAACAAACAAGTGATATAACCATCGTCAAAAGCAACACCATAGGAGACATCAAGCTACGCCGTGATAGGTCTATAGAGTCACTCCTCAGATGGCACCACACTAGCTATCCATAAAACTGTTCTAGGCAGCTGGTTTGTAGAACCCACTCAGCTGCAGTTCACAAAACTGTTAGTTTGAAAGAAGACATGTTATGGAAGCAAACTAGCACAAAATCTCACATTTGACCAGGGCGTTGAAAAACGATGTTTTCACCTACCGTGTCTCCCCTTAAATGATAAATAAAAGACACAAATACAGATTAGAAATAATAAATAATAAAGGGCATTTTTAACTCTGTTACACCAGCACACCAAAATCAAGAAGGACACCAAAATCAACCTGCAGATCTCCACTGCACAAGTAGAGTAGTGGTGAGAGCATTGGACTCCCACCCTGGAGACTGGGTTTGAAGACCCGGGGGGGATGACTTTATGGGACTATACCCCCAACCTCCAAATGTTCATCCTTTCACTCCAACTTTTACCCCTTGCCTTATAAATCAGTTATAAAACCCACCCGCCAATCTCCACTGCACACGTAGAGTAGTGGTGAGAGCATTGGACTCCCATCCAGGAGACCGGTGTTCCTGGTGGGGATGACTTTATGTTATCATCAGTGTAACTGCTTTAGCCACTGACCGCTACCATTAATGTTATGGAAGCTGCTGCTAGTTGTTGTGAGCCCATGAGCTAACTGGCTATCCCGCTCTCATTTTGCTGGATTAGCATTGGAAGCATTGGAACTTATGTGTCCAGGTGACAAGACCCATCTTTATTTATCAGACATTATTTCATGTCATTTCAATTCACAGCTATTTCAGTGGCATTACTAGCTTCCATCCTACCAGTCCTGCACAGAAACATGCCAGCCATGCACATAAGCCAGGCTTGACCTGGCCTGGTTACACACTTTTTTACACAATGTTTTCCCGATTTTGTGTGTAAACTGTGATAGTATTTTAAAACTGGTCTAGTCAAAAGATTTACCAAGATACGTTCAAAAGGTTAAGTCTGGTTTATTGTGGAAAACAATACGTGCGCAAGGACTTCCTGAACAACGCATCAAAGGTGGTTTCGTCAGAGAAGTGAATTCAGCCTCTTCTGCTCTGGCTTATATGCAGTCAAAACACAGGTAAAGTCCTTCTAGGATGTGATTGGCTAACTCATTGCACGTCATGTGAAATGGCAGGCGTGGCCAAGAGTATAGACATGTGACAAACAAAGAAAACAAAGGTCTGAAGACGAAGGTGTGGCCCTTCTGACTTAAACAAAGAGATGAGGAAGAGCTAGGCAGAGGGGGTGTTTACAATTACAAAGGGGGGAAAGTTGAGGTGTTTTACAATTACAAAGGGGAGACTGAAACTAGGGTTTGCAGGGGGCTTGATGAATACTTGGGGGGAGGTGATGAATTACAAGAGAAGTGAGAGGACAAAGGTTTTAAGGTGTTTGGATGTAAATTCCTGGACAATCCCCCATTTGTGCCTGAACAGGTACACAAAAATAAAATATAAAATCCAAACACAGTGAAAACAGTCAGCTATGCTATACATGTGGAAAGGACTCCACTAGGTGGAGCAAAAAAAAAAAATTTTCTTTTTATTATTTTCTTTCCACGTGCAAAATCACGCACCAAAACCCCTTGTTTCAGAAATTTGACAGGAAACAAGATAAAAAAGATGACATGATTATATACTATTTATAGTCTAAGAGTGGACAACCATTCACCAAAAAAACTTGATTTAACAAGGCAAAAAAAATAAATGGTTACCAGTGTAAGAAGGGCAAAAAACCTCTTGGTCAATTTAGAGGAAAAACCCAAACTTATTTATCAACTCATGTTCAACCATTGTAACTCTTGTAAACAAATATGATATTTTTCAGATTATTTCAAAGTTCATTCACTCTTGTGAATAATCGCATGTGATGTCCTATGGAACATAGCTTCCATGTGTGCGTCTCTGAATGTTTAATGTAGGTTCCAGTCTGTGCAGGTGTGTGTTGTCATCAGGGCTTAAAAACGAAATTATTTTTCAATCGGTTCGCTCCGAGCAGAACCAGCATATTTAACGTTTCCGTTCTCGTGTTCCGCCACCAACATAGCGTTCCTGAACCGGTTAAGAACGAAAAATAACGTTCCGTTCACCGTTCCGGGGGTGTTAGCCTATTAAGACTCAGGCCTACAGTATTTCTTGTAAGGTATAACCTAATCAACAAGTCTAGGGTTGTGGTGGCCTTATTGCCAACAATATTAGCCTTGGTGATGTGTGCTGTAGTGTAGCCTTGTTGATTATTTTACAAGAAATACGCAACATTAGTCCTATTCCCGTATGCCCTTAATCCACACCGTAAACTATGCGCAGGTCTATCTTAAGTCATCATCATAGCTCATCATCCTTTTTAAAATATTTTCTTGTACTGTTGCTGCAAGCCATTTTATTCTGCTCCTGTAGGCCTATTGTTTGTTTTTATTTCGTTTTATGTTTTATGTTATTTATAAATAATTAGTCACCTCATTCATTCATCTGCGCAATCCCTATTGTTTATGCTGCGTTCCTTTTGTATGGAGCTCCGGATTTGGCGCCTATAGCCTACGCCTAATACGTAGCCTATCGTCTGCCATCCGCGGTCTTTAATATTATAGTAATTTAACTTATGCTATTCAATGATCAGGGTTGCACGGCACATTGTCACTAAAGTGTGCTCATATTAATTAATGTAGCCTAATCATTTGGTTTGTGAAAGTCAAGACGTGACGGAAATCTGTGCAACAATGGGCTATAACTAGATTCCAAGAGGCGCGCTCGCTTTCACAGCCTAATTGCCGAGTAGAACTCTGAAGGAGGCAGAACATTAAATTCGCAAAACATAGGTTTATGCATCCTAGTATAGATACTAGTATACATCCAAGCAACTGTCACAAAGTACTCCGTGTTTTAAATAGCCAAACCATACTTGGAGCGAGATGCGCAAGAGTGAAAATTGGCTTCCGCTGAATGTTGGTTATAAAGATAGAGGAACTTTATTGCAGACACGCAGGTCCATATAAAACATTATATTTGCACAGTAGGCTACTATTTCTTTCACTTTATTATTTGCATCATTCTTTGTGGACCAATGTTGGAATAAATTTGCCTTCGAACGTTATTGCCCACTCTGACATCCGCGGTCTTTATGTGAAATCTAGTTTTAGCCTACTGAAACATTACAGGCTATAGGCTAGCCTACTCTTATTCAATTAAACAAAATAAATCACATTGATATCCTTGCTAAGTAATACGCTGTAAGGACGGGCTGAACTACTGTTTTGCACTGGCAAACAAAGGAGAGTGTGTGACAGCCCTGCGCAACGCGTGCTAATTGGCTGCCGCTGAGTGGTTGGAAACATCAAGAATAGTCATGCATCTTAACTTGCAGAGTTTGAGAAACATCGAGTCTGAACTAGGCTATGGTGTGTTGTTGTAATATCTAAATCTCTTCATTTCGCCAAGCAAGCATTGAGGATCCTGACTGTGAAATAACAGAATTAGGGGCCTAGGCTACATTACAAAAACAGGACAAGATGTAGGCTACAAATTTAATAAATGTAATTTAGCCTATTCGGCCATAAAAGGCTCAGCTTGCTTATTTTTTAAAACATTTTTTAAGTTATATAGGCCTACTACAAAGAACGAAAAAATAACGTTATTAACCGGTTTTAAAGATTTCAAATTAACGTTTCTGTTCTGGAACAATTAAAGACCATTTCGTTTTCGTTCCCGTTTCTGTTCCTCGTAAAATACCGTTCGTTTTCGGTTTTCGTTTCCGTTCCTTGAACCGTTTCGGAGCCTTGTTTCCAACGGATATATTTGACGAAAGTAAATTAATGAGAAAGCTGATTTTCATTACTAACTCAGAGCGGGGAGAGCCATGAACGCGCGTTTGCATTTCACATCTGTTCGTGGACTAGAGGCGCCAATGACGCGTTTTTTTCAAAGATGGCGCGGTCCTATAGGGCTTCACTTTAGATTTAGAATCCTGGGGGCCTGGTCTCCCCCTGCTTCTGTTTCAAGAATGTGCGCGCATAGGCTACTTGTGCTGACGAAGGCTGTAAAAGGGTCTATAATGAACAAATATGACCCATGCTTGTTTATTTATGGGCGGTTGCTCTACCACATAAATTCAATAACTGACATAGAACCACCAGGTAACCGCATTTTTACATAGCTTCTATAACATCCAGGGACAAAAAACTGTCCATACCACGAGTTTTGAACTCACACGTTCAGCATTGGGAGACAAGCTCCTTAACCACTAGGCCACCCGCCACCGGAGCTCTTTCAAGACTGCACGCACATATTTGGGCTGACGCAG
Source organism: Borostomias antarcticus (assembly GCF_949987555.1). Taxonomy (NCBI): domain Eukaryota; kingdom Metazoa; phylum Chordata; class Actinopteri; order Stomiiformes; family Stomiidae; genus Borostomias; species Borostomias antarcticus. The sequence goes on along the minus strand of NC_140238.1, from coordinate 24,372,090 downwards.
GCTGTAAAAGGGTCTAAAGAAATATGACCCACGCTCGTTTATTTATGGGCGATGGCTCTACCTCATAAATTCAATAACTGACATAGCACCACCAGGTCAATAGAATCGATGCATTTGACTGATGGACTTGGTGGCATCCGTAGTTCATTCTTTTGTTGCCAAAATGTGCACACTGTCTATACCATAATAGACCCTTTTCTGTGCAACGTCATCATCCTGTTTCGCTATAATGACACCAGTCAATAGATTTTTGATTGATCTGGACCTGGTGGCATCCGTAGTTCATTCTTTTGTTGCCAAAATGCGCACACTTAATTGTTTACTTATCACTGCACATAAATTCAATAATTGACAAACAACCAACAGGTAACCGCATTTTTACATAGCTTCGATAACATCCAGTGACAAAAAACTGTCCACAATGCCAGTTTTGAACCTACGAGTTCACAAGCTCCTTAACCACTAGGCCACAGGAGCTCTTGAAAATCAGTGGTGTCAGTCTTTTGTTTTGAGGTTCTGGGACCACTGCCTCTTGTGGTAGCAAAATAGAACTGCAGTTCAACAACGCCAGGACACTGGGATATTGGCTCTTCTAGCTGCGCTGGCTTACAGCCACGCACAAAAATGTACACACAATTGTACACCAACTTTTATCAAAGGAAAAGTGTGTAAAGTACACACAAAAAAAAGTGTGTGAATTACACCTCCTTCAGACATGGTGTACCGTGTTTTACACGTTTTTTGAGGACAGGGGGAGTTGGCGACACGGGTGGTGAGTCGGTGAATTGCAATGTGTGAGGGAGAGAGGGAAAAATGAATAAGGTATCACCCTGCTTGCCCGGGCCAAACTGCGCGATGCACGATGCTGTCATCCTGTTAAGTTACAACTCTCCTTTAAATATTACCGGTTCAAATAAAACATATAGCCTAAATATTGTCTTGGAATGGACGGAATTTGTCATGATTAGGCTCCTTAGGCTACAATAGAACCACACAGTGATTTCATGACAGTAGGCCACTCAAGCGACTTTGAGAAGCCATGAAAAGCGGCCAATAAATATGATGGACCATTATCCATATCATCAACATCATTATCACACACAGGCCCACACACACACACCCCTCTATGTGATCTAATTATATCTGTTGAGATTTTATAGTACCCACGGTGACAACATTGTGGCCTGTGTGATACAAGCCCCCAGGATCAGCTTGGCGCATTGAAGCCACCATGGGCTTTCAGGCCAAGCCCGGTATTGCAAGGCACGTCACGGCATGCGGCCCAAGAACCTTATTTCCCATGTTAGTGGATGATGATAGATAGGGCTAGAAAAGGAAAACAAAATTTTTCTCGGTATCATTCAGCATCAGAGACCAATCTAATCAATATAAACTTTTAATTCAATGGGGTTTTGTTTGTTTTTGAAGCCACCAATACCTGTAACGAGCCCATTTGAAACATGTGCTGTGCACGAGCCTCGGGGACGCTGGTCGCGCGTTCGTGAGTCCTGCGAGCTCGGCGGGAAACACGTCACCATAGGAAGACCCGCCCTACTCTGCCTCTGATTGGATAGGAAGTCATGTAATGACGTCGGCTAACATGCTAAGCTTTTAGCAATGAAGCTGCTACGATGATGCTAATCATAGATATGAACGTATGTCTATGATGCAAATGATCATGACATGTGGTTACTTTAGGACATCGTTGGAAAAGATCTAGAGGGTAAGTGGGTCAATGTTGAATAACTTAGCTAACATTATCTAATGTTACATTTCTTTATATTAACATCAACTATATTGATAGGCTAGGGAGCTATGCTAACGGTAGCTAATGCTAACGGCTTAGGGTTAACGTTAGTTAATGCTAACGTTACGTTCGGAGGTCTGATGTATTTCAATTTTAACATAATGTTGAGCATGATCAATGTGACATTGTTCATACATTGATTACAGTCTGTAATCTTGTCTGGCATTATTTAGCTATAGTGGGCTGATGCTACTATAGCATTTGCCACATTATACATCAAATTAATCAAGCATAGTTAGTGTTATTACCTGAAGGCATTATTACCATTGCAAGTAAGCATGCCATGTATATGCCATGCCTGGAAATCAAATTAATAGTGTAATTCTTCCCCATCATAGCTCATTGTACACTGATATAATCATTCTCCTTGCCTTTGCTAATACTCATCTCTTTTATCAAACTTTGTGCTAGGAAAGAAATCTGGCTGTGATTCGTCACTAGTGCTCATCCAGGCTGTTGTCATCTCCCGCCTGGACTCCTGCAACTCCCTACTTGCTGCCATCCTGCAGCGTTGGCCATCAGACTCCTGGAGAAAGCTGCTGCTGACCTGGTGTTCAACGGGCCCATGCTCTTCCACAAAACTTCCCTACTCCGTTCTCTGCACTGGCTCCCTGCGCTGTCCCATCCAGTTTAGGACTGTGATACAAGCCTACAGGGCAAATGAACAGCTCCCTCCGACCTCCAGGCTGTGGTCAAGCTCTGCTGCCTTGAGGTGATTGGTTCCCCAGTTGCTCCAAGCCCCCCTACGGCAGATTTGCGTGGCCATGGCTCTTTTCTGTCCTGGCCTCACAGTGGTGGAATGAACTGTGCACTGATGTCAGAACAGAGCCAATAATACACACTGTTCATAGTGAGCCTAGTTATTATTGATTAACTTGGACTGTTTCCTCTCTCCTTGTCAGTCATTAAAATATGTTCAGTGTTTCACAATACTGATGTATAACATTTCATTATTTTGTCTCAGACCATTTCTGAAACAATCATCAGTGTCAGTATACATTTCCCTCCAATGTTATTGCTTGCCCATTTTTAACCATTTAACTACCAGACTGTACAAACGAATTGCACACCTATAGTATTTTCTAGGTATAGCCTACTTCTCCACTTTCTCTTAATGTTGGTATGAAATTGCAGTCAAACTATGCAATGATGTTCAACACTATTTCCACCCAAATTCCCAACAAATGTGGCCACCACACTGTTCAGGACATTCACAGGTCTTGCTCTCAGGGATCGGTAAAAGAAAGGGACATGGTTCCTCCATAATGTGCTAAGGCTCTGCTTAGATCAAAGGCTTGGTCATCAGAAAATATCACAAAGACAGTGATCACAAAACAATTAAAAACATGTCACCAGTGTATGCCTTAACCCTAGTCAAATTTCTAGTATGTGTGAACAATATACATGGCAGTAAACAGATCTTGAGTCATACAAACTGGAGGATGCTTGACCCATACAAACTACTTTAACTCAATTTCAATAAACAACTTAAAATATGGCAGACAGAAGAGCTGAGCAGACTTGGTAGATGACTGGATGATCTTACAGAGAACCAAGGGAAATTGACTGGTATTAATGCTAAGAGTAATGAGGGATGAGGTGCAGCTGGGCAGAGTGGAGACAGGTGGCAGGTGATGCAGGAGATGGGAAGGTGAGTAGGCAACAACCAAGCATGAACAGGACCACTGGCTCCCCTTGACTGTCCAACCCATCCATCAGCGCCAGCAGAGTGGACACGATAGAGCCAGAGAGAGAAAGACAAATGCAACGCAAGGTTAGTTTAGTTCCAATCGCCCATGTGCAACATCAATCAAGTACGCAGCCAAGCTGAAGAACCGAGTTACACCAGAGGCGGAGGCTCCGTGACAGACAGGCCTCACCTGTGTATCTGGTCCTGTCTGCTGGAGCGTACTGGGGCCAGCCGGTCTATCTTGTGGAAGAAGATGAAGGAGGGTCTCATTAGGTTGACCTGGGAAGAGACCAACAAACAGCCATCACAAACTCTCAGTCAACACTGAGGATGATGGTCAGGTGTCCTGTCCAATAATTGTACCCCCCTCCCCCAACCGCCACAGTTGCCCCATTGGCTAACCTGGTCAAAGAGAAGGCAGAGCTGATTATGTGTTCTGATTCACCAACCCACTTTCTAAGGCAGTCAGCTCCTTTCCTTATAGACACCTTTGTGTTTCCCTGCCTACACTCGTTAGTCTGCACCCGTGCCACTGGGGTCTTGCCTGTACTTGGGGGACTGTAGATCAGAGCACTACACATCTGTAGGTGGGGGGGGGGGTTGGGGGGAGTATGTGAAAAACAGGGACTTCACAAGACAGCTCAAATTAGACAAGACAGCTTAAATACGGCTGGGTCTTCATATGTTTACTGGAGCAACGTACTGTAGTGTGGTCTCTCCTAGGAGGTTCTTCTATCAGGTGATCGAACAGAGAGGGGTTGCTCTGCTTCCTGTTCACTGACTGAAAAAGCAATCACAGTGGGATTTAGTGACATCATCAGTTTGATAAAAGAGATGAGTATTAGCAAAGGCAAGGAGAATGATTATATCAGTGTACAATGAGCTATGATGTGGAGGAATTACACTATTAATTTGATTTCCAGGCATGGCATATACATGGCATGCTTACTTGAATGGTAATAATGCCTTCAGTTAATAACACTAACTATGCTTGATTAATTTGATGTATAATGTGGCAAATGCTATAGTAGCATCAGCCCACTATAGCTAAATAATGCCAGACAAGATTACAGACTGTAATCAATGTATGAACAATGTCCCATTGATCATGCTCAACATTATGTTAAAATTGAAATACATCTGAGACCTCCGAACGTAACGTTAGCATTAACTAACGTTAACCATAAGCCGTTAGCATTAGCTACCGTTAGCATAGCTACCGTTAGCATAGCTCCCTAGCCTATCAATATAGTTGATGTTAATATAAAGAAATGTAACATTAGATAATGTTAGCTAAGTTATTCAACATTGACCCACTTACCCTCTAGATCTTTTCCAACGATGTCCTAAAGTAACCTCATGTCATGATCATTTGCATCATAGACATACGTTCATATCTATGATTAGCATCATCGTAGCAGCTTCATTGCTAAAAGCTTAGCATGTTAGCCGACGTCATTACATGATTTCCTATCCAATCAGAGGCAGAGTAGGGCGGGTCTTCCTATGGTGACGTGTTTTCCGCCGAGCTCGCAGGACTCACGAACGCGCGACCAGCGTCCCCGAGGCTCGTGCACAGCACATGTTTCAAATGGCTCGATACAGGTATTGGTGGCTTCAAAAACAAACAAAACCCCATTGAATTAAAAGTTTATATTGATTAGATTGGTCTCTGAGGCTGAATGATACCGAGAAAAAAATTGTTTTCCTTTTCTAGCCCTATCTATCATCATCCACTAACATGGGAAATAAGGTTCTTGGGCCGCATGCCGTGAGGTGACTTGCAATACCGGGCTTTGGCCACTACGTCAAATGGCTTCATGCGCCGGTGAGCAACTTTCATTGAAATGAATAGGCAGCCATTTTCAATGCCGTCTCCAGTTATATTATACCTCCATGGTGTGATGCCATTCACGAAATTGTGATAGTCCCAAAACAGTAACTGACCCCCCGCATGTTTGGTTTTGTTCGTGAGCTTCAAACCATGCCTAGATGTGATGTAGTCAGGATTACATAATTGCTGGGTATAATGTTCGGTGCAACATTATCATATACATATTATCATTACTGTATTTGGTTTATTGTTCTCTACAGGTTCTTCTATTGTTCCTAATTAATCATCCAAAAATAGCTTATCTTTGCAGATCATACTGAGCTTCATGTAGGCTGGACGACAGAGCACAGTCAATTGACCCTTTTCACAGTAGCCATTTTGACTTGTCATAGTAGGGTGACACTAATGTGAATGGGTCCATTAATAACTTGATGTCACAACCATTCCATTCCATTGTTTATCCCCACAAAGTCAAAATTGCTGCTGTGGAAAGGGTATACAGGGGTGGTGAAAAGTAAACAGGATTCAAATGAAGAGTGCAATACAAATAAAATGTATTATTATTACTATTATTAGACTCATGCAAATACCTTGCAAAGAGGACAGATTTCCTTGCTTGCACTTCACTGACAAGTGTGTGGATCTCAGTTGGTGAGAAGTTTTTCTTCTTTGTTCTCTTGGGTGCCATCGCTTCTTCTCCATTGTTCTCTCCACACATTCCATTGCACAGGTGTTTTTTATGTGTAAATCCTTGCATGTGCTCATTTGCGTGGTTGAATTTGGGTTTAATGTGGGCGGGCTTCAACCATATATGGTTGTGTTTGGGCTTGCTGGAGGCGGACTGTGAGATACCCACAACAGAGTGTAAGGGCAGATTTATCAAGGGGAGATTTGTCCCAGCTGTGCTTACACGTGTTTGGCTGTGGTACACCAAGTTTGGTAAATCCGAAAACTGTGTAAATTTTTTAGGTGTACGGATTCCTTTTGTGTGTATCAATTTTGTGTGTATCCACTTTTTTAGTAGCAGTTTTACACAGTTTTTGATAAATGAGGGCCCAGATACACATTAAACACATTACCACACTATCCAGATACACATTAAACACATAACACATTAAACACCACCCAGATACACATTAAACACATTACCACAGTATCTACGAGTCAGGCTCCAAAAGCTTACTTCGCACAAATACGTCGTTGAGAATGGTAGTAGAATAGCAATGGCAGTACTTGAAACTATTGGGTATCCAAAACCTGTCCAAAGTCATGTCCTGAAATTTGATTTTTAATGTGCGATCTTCCCTGATCTCTGCAAGTTGCTCCTGTGCCAGCAGTGACATGTCTTATGAGCTTTCCAGTGCACACAAACTCCCAGGGTCACGGACCCAGTAAAACTGTGCATAAGACTCTGATGGAAAATAGTGACTAGATCTCTCGTCAAGAGCTTTCAGATGCTGAGTGATGAGTTCAGTGCTGCTTGAATGCTCACTGTCACTGCACAAGGGAAACATCTCAAGCTTGCCCTGTTCCACAAAGGAACGCCAGAGTGTGAGCTTAGATCTGAAGCCACGCAGTTTGTCAGACGAGGTGAGAAGGTTTGCTTCTTTGCCTTGCATTGTAGCATTCCATTCATTGAGATGCCTAAAGATGTCGGCCAAGTACGCGAGTTTTGTGCACCATCGCTCATCTGCAAGCAGCTCCGCGGGTGCAGATTTCTCTCCTATCAGCAAAGTTCTGAGTTCTCGTACAGTTGGACCAAAGCCTTCCACACGGGAAAGCCAGAGTTCGGCCGTGTGTAGCAGCAAGCTTTGATGCTCTGCTCCCATTTCCTCACATAGAATCGAAAACAGACGGCTCTTTAAGGGTCATGCCTTGATGAAATGAACAATGTCCACCGCTCTGTCCAGTACATCTGAAAGTTCTTTAGGCAGCGTCTTTGCAACGAGTGCCTCCCTGTGAAGGAAGCAGTGGGTCGTTTGCACGTTCAGGTTTTGAACGTTGACCCTACTGATGAAGGACCCTACTGATGCAGTGACCCCACTGCCTGTCATGGCAGCCGTTCCATCGGTGCAAATACTGATACAGTTCTTCCAACTTAATCCTCCCTTTTCAAGATACTCAGCTGTCACACAATAAATCTCCTCTCCGGTTGTTTTGTTAGGCATTGGTTTGCAAAATAAAAAATTCTCTCTGATATGGTCCTCATCTACGAACCGGACATTTGCCAAGAGCTGAGCATGCCCACTTACGTATGTTGATTCATCGATTTGTAAGGAAAAATGTCCACTTGTCCTGATTTTTTCGAAAACCACGTCTTAAATATCTGCAGACATGTAATTGATTCGCATTCCAATTGTAGAGTCTAACAGTGGGACCTTTGCTATTTCTTTTGCTGCTTTGGCCCGAGAATTTTGTTGACTATTGCTGTGCATGCTGGCAATATGACTGTCTCGGCAATCGTGTTTGGCTTCTTAGTCCTAGCTACGATTTCGGCCACAAGCCTCCAGTGCTTTCTCTGACACTTTTGCACACTTCATCATTACTTGCTCTTGTCGGCTGTGTTGACTTTTCATACTAACAAAATATCTGGCTAGTGACGGGTGGTTTGTTTAAGGGGTCTTTTAACCCCTCGGAACGATCACTTGGTTTGACAATTTCATGCCACATATTAAGCACAAAGGGAGAGCGCATGATGGATCCCCGGTACAGATGAAGCCATATTTCAAGTAGTTGTCGTCGTATTGTCTATTTTTTGTCTGTCTACAACATTTACTGCAGAGCTACCACTGGATGATGAAGCTGGCTCAGATTCCGAGTCAACGTTATCGGATTCTGGAGCTTTTCTTTTCAAAAAACGTTCCATGCTTGATGCTTGATAGTTTCTCCTCACCACACTTTGCGCTGAAAAAAACACCTGCTGCAGACTAATTACGCAGTCATGCTGACCTTACGCTGACCCCAGCATTCACATTGTGACATGGGAAAGGGGTGCGTGTGACAAATTTTGATGATGTATGAGGCAGCGATGATCTGCATTTTATTCATTTTATTTATTTAAACATCAAAATATAGAACTCTTTGACGGCACTCCGGTTGAGAAACGCTGATTTAATGTATTAAATACATATTCCTTCATATTTGTGATAACCGCAGTATAATCATAAATTATAACTAGTCAAATAGTCATATTTCCATAGTTCTAACCCTTAGAATGCTACATCATTAACATGACATAATTTCACTATGTTTGTCCTCGACTCATTTTGCTGCTAGTTACCGGCGCGGCTGTCTGTCTCTGACAAGTGTCAACATTTGTATCCAACCCACAATGCACTGTACTTTGGTTTGCTTCCTGTATCAGGTCCTATATTGAGTCAGATTACATTCTCAACTAAAGCCGAACCGAACCATGGTTCACCCGGAACCAGACTGAGTCCCATCTTTTTAAGCAGACAACACCAGAGTTCCAACGCAAGGGGGAATGTTGGGAAAACAAGCACCCTTCTCAAAAAGACCTCTTATAGGCCTGTACATTTTTAAAGACCCTTATTTATCTCACAAGCATGTCCAGCTAAAATTCTTAGATGGACAGGTGAGAATTACCCATAAAATCAGTCTGAGTACTAAGCAGGGATTTGGTTAGGTCATGTTTTCCAATATTTAAGTATTGTAATCATAAAGGTAGAATACCTTCGTAACCGACAGGTGAATAGAAACATGGCTAGCGTTTATAGAATAAGCTGCAAAACAGTCAGTACTTACTACAGAGAGAGGCAGCAGGTCCTTGGTTACTTCACGTCCATCAGACTCGGCCAGGATCTGCTGCTCGTTTTCACAGAAAACCCCCTCTTTGTTGTCACTCATCTGCGTTTGGTGAACTTGTGTTGGTTGAGGTGGGTATGTTGTTGCACAGGTAGGAGTCAGTAAGAAGTCTTTTACATCAAACTCTGGTCCTTGAAGCGGCTCTTCTTTCGGAGTGATCCAGAGCAGTTGCTCTTTAACCTCTGTGGGCTCTGGGTCACCCTGGTCCAGATTGACCTGCTGGTCTGGGTCTCTCTGGCCCAGACTGACCTGCTGGTCTGAGTCTCCCTGGTCCAGACTGACCTGCTGCTCTGGGTCTCCCTGGTCCAGACTGACCTGTTGCTCTGGGTCTCCCTGGTCCAGACTGACCTGTTGCTCTGGGTCTCCCTGGTCCAGACTGACCTGTTGCTCTGGGGCGACCTCCTCTTCAGATACACAGACACACGTCTGCTGAGGATCTGGGGGAGAACAGAGGAAAATAATGTTGAGAACTAGGGCTGCTCGATTAATCAGATTTTAATCTAGATTAAGATTTGGGCTGTCAACGATCATTAAAACTAAATAATCGCCATAAAACGATTTTGCGCAAATCAAGTGCACCCTACACTGCAGGGCCTCATTTATCATTGAGGTACGCCATATTTTACACGGTCTTTTTCGCGATTTCAGGCATACGCCATTTCCCCCCCCCACATTGCGATTTATCAAGCCGAAAGGGCGAAAATTTAGTCGCCTTTCTCCGCGCTTTTGTAGGACACCTCTCAACTTGTCCTACCGATTTACACTGTGTTCTACGCCCTTTTTGAACACAGGGGGAACTGGCGACGCAGGTGGTGCGTCGGTGAATTACTATGTTTGACGGAGAGAATAAGAGCGACAGTTTCTGAACGCACAATCATGTAGGCTAATAGCCCAATTCAGCACAAACATATATCGCAATGCAAGATTAGACGTGTCCTCTAACCGGCTCATTCATGGTCCGATATGGATTTGTTCCCCAAACTGAACCTATGCGCTGTCCCAAACCTTTCCGCGCTATATGTCACACACCTAATGCAGGCACTCCATCAAACGGCAATAATTGACCAATTAGATTGTCAGTAATATGTGATCATGTGGACCAGTTTGCTGTTTGGTAAGCATATAAATGACAGTCCTCCTGTGCGTAATGCGAGCCTAAATGAATCCGGCGCTACTCGGCCTACTGGCCGAGATAGAACTCCAAAGAGGTGACGGCGATGGCGACTGCACCCACAAAAGGGCACCATCAGTGAATGTATAGCTCTATGTGAATCGCTAAAATGTGCACACTATAAATACCCAAATCATATGTGACATGCTCATCACAAGTGTAGTGGCACGGTGGCCTGGCTCCACGCATGACTCATTCATCCTGGCGCACAGCAGGGTAGGGGCTAGACTGGAGGCAGGCGCTGCGCGTGACGGCTGGCTTGTTGGTGTGTGCATAGCCAAGATACATATTCTTTGTCTTTTTTACTTTAATCTTTATTAGCATTTTCCATCCATACAACGACAATACAATAAAACATAAAAACTTACAATTACAGCTTATGGGTACTTCCATCCATGCAGCTTTTTTTTCTTACTCAAATATGACAATTTTAATACTAGTGGTATCGTCACACTTCCTTCTATAATCCATCCATTTTTCCCATCTCCCTTCAAACTTTCCTTCCTGCATCCTCAATGCATAAATAAATCTCATAAATCTCCTCCACAACACCCACCACTGCTCCTTGGTTGGGGGTTCCACCTTATACCAAGCCCTCATTATTGTCTTTTTACTAGCAACCAATAGTACTTTCACTAGGTATCTGTCCCCTCCTTGTACATCATTCTGTTATGTTTGCCAAGATGTATATTCAAAGCTGATAAGAATGAGAACCAGTCAAGACCCCACCACAAAATGAGGACCCAAGCCCTCAGCCCCCTCCCCGTCATGAGGTTTACCAGCGGGGCCAAAGGGCCCACACTGAGGTCATGCGCCAGCTATGAAGACACAAACAAGTAAGGTTCACATTTCTACCATTTTATTGTCTGTTGGTGGGTGACTGTGTGAGGTGTGTGAGTGCGTTTGTGAGTGAATGTGTGAGGTCCGTGAGTGTGGTAGTGAGTGACTGTGTGAGGTCCTTGAGTGTGGTAGTGAGTGACTGTGTGAGGTCCTTGAGTGTGGTAGTGAGTGACTGTGTGAGGTCCGTGAGTGTGGTAGTGAGTGACAGTGTGAGGTCCGTGACAGCATGTGTGAGGGAATGAAGTGCAATGAGGATGTCCTGTTGGCTCTGGTGGTGTAGTGTGGTGACCTCCACCAACTGCTGCACAACTGCCCCACAACGGCCCCAATCCCTTCTGCCATTTCCCTCTGGGCCTCTAGGGTCATGAGCCTCCAGCACAGCGTCTGAGAGGAAGCCCAGCCCTCAGGGACCCTTGAGGCAGGGACGCTGGCAGCCGGAGGTGGTGGCGTGGGCGGTGGAGACGGAAGACGGAGGCGCTGGAGATGGCACTGGAGGTGGAGGCCGGTGTGCTGGAGGTGGAGGCACTGGAGGTCGTGGCGCTGGATGTAGAGGCTGCAACCGGCGGGGGCACGACCGTCAGGTCAAGGACCACTGCAGACTCCCCCTCCTCTGAGTCCCACCCCACATCAGAGTCTGGAGAAACAATTTCAGTCATTTTCTTTGAGTTTGTCTGTTAACTTGATTATGCATTAAACATTTTATTGTGTAGCCATATTCAATTGATATGTTTTTCTGTTGGCAGCCAAATAAATGCTTAAGTGTGATTTACCGGGTGATTTAGATGAGTCTTAATTTCCCAGCGGGGAAAATGTTTAATGTGGTCTAACATTATGAAGTGGTGGTCCTAAATCAATCATAGCCTACCACAGAATGTGTGGAATGTTTGCTTTCCTCACAGCCACATAATACAGAATGTCCGTGTAGCCTACGCCACATACAGGATGCACGAAACGTACAGTAGGCTACCTAAACTGTAGGAGCAATCAGACAAATGTAGGCTCGTACAAATAGCTTACCTTCCGAAGATGATTTGTTTCCTCGCGTGGACCTCACCAACAAGCACATGCACCTCCGTCTCCGAAAAGTTTCTCTTCTTTCCATATACAACATATATGGTTGAATTTGGGCGTGGAGAGGGCGGAACACGGGGCGCGTGCGCGTACGCTCTCTCCTCCGCCACCGTCGGAGGAAATGGCGTACGACATTTTTGATAGATCCGAAAAGCGTGTAAATATTCTCGTCGTACGCTACATTTCGCATTTTCCGCGTTTTCGTCGTACGCCCTCTTTTACACCTGAATTTACACGCTCTTTGATAAATGAGGCCCTGGCGGACGAGAAATCCGAGACTGGCGGAGGAGAGAGCGTACGCACACGCGCCCCGTGTTCCGCCCTCTCCACGCCCAAATTCAACCATATATGGTCAAAACTATGACAGCGCACAACGTGGATACCCCGGAAGGAACCGACATAATATAGCGTGGAGCATTAGGACAGACAAAGACGTTTATGGAAAAACGCGGAAAGAAGAGAAACTTTTCGGAGACGGAGGTGCATGTGCTTGTTGGTGAGGTCCACGCGAGGAAAGAAAATCATCTTCGGAAGGTAAGCTATTTGTACGAGCCTACATTTGTCTGATTGCTCCTACAGTTTTAGGTAGCCTACTGTACGTTTCTTGCATCCTGTATGTGGCGTAGGCTACACGGACATGCTGTATTATGTGGCTGTGAGGAAAGCAAACATTCCACACATTCTGTGGTAGGCTATGATTGATTCAGGACCAAAAACAGGGAACGATAACACAGATGACCACTTCATAATGTTAGACCATATTAAACATTTTCCCCTCTGGGAAATTAAGACTCTCATCTAAATCACCCGGTAAATCACACTTAAGCATTTATTTGGCTGCCAACAGAAAAACATATCAATTGAATATGGCTACACAATAAAATGTTTAATGCATAATCAAGTTAACAGACAAACTCAAAGAAAATGACTGCAATTGTTTCTCCAGACTCTGACGTGGGGTGGGACTCAGAGGAGGGGGAGTCTGCAGTGGTCCTTGACCTGACGGTCGTGCCCCCGCCGGTTGCGGCCTCTACATCCAGTGCCACGACCTCCAGTGCCTCCACCTCCAGCGCACCGGCCTCCACCTCCAGTGCCATCTCCAGCGCCTCCGTCTCCACCGCCCACGCCTCCACCTCCGGCTGCCAGCGTCCCTGCCTCAAGGGTCCCTGAGGGCTGGGCTTCCTATCAGACGCTGTGCTGGAGGCTCATGACCCTAGAGGCCCAGAGGGAAATGGCAGAAGGGATTGGGGCAGTTGTGGGGCAGTTGTTCAGCAGTTGGTGGAGGTCACCACACTACACCACCAGAGCCAACAGGACATCCTCACTGCACTTCATTCCCTCACACATGCTGTCACGGACCTCACACTGTCACTCACTACCACACTCACGGACCTCACACAGTCACTCACTACCACACTCAAGGACCTCACACAGTCACTCACTACCACACTCACGGACCTCACACATTCACTCACAAACGCACTCACACACCTCACACAGTCACCCACCAACAGACAATAAAATGGTAGAAATGTGAACCTTACTTGTTTGTGTCTTCATAGCTGGCGCATGACCTCAGTGTGGGCCCTTTGGCCCCGCTGGTAAACCTCATGACGGGGAGGGGGCTGAGGGCTTGGGTCCTCATTTTGTGGTGGGGTCTTGACTGGTTCTCATTCTTATCAGCTTTGAATATACATCTTGGCAAACATAACAGAATGATGTACAAGGAGGGGACAGATACCTAGTGAAAGTACTATTGGTTGCTAGTAAAAAGACAATAATGAGGGCTTGGTATAAGGTGGAACCCCCAACCAAGGAGCAGTGGTGGGTGTTGTGGAGAAGATTTATGAGATTTATTTATGCATTGAGGATGCAGGAAGGAAAGTTTGAAGGGAGATGGGAAAAATGGATGGATTATAGAAGGAAGTGTGATGATACCACTATTAAAATGGTCATATTTGAGTAAGAAAAAAAAGCTGCATGGATGGAAGTACCCATAAGCTGTTATTGTAAGTTATGTTTTATTGTATTGTCGTTGTATGGATGGAAAATGCTAATCAAGATTAAAGTAAATAAGACAAAGAATATGTATCTTGGCTATGCACACACCAACAAGCCAGCCGTCAGGCGCAGCGCCTGCCTCCAGTCTAGCCCCTACCCTGCTGTGCGCCAGGATGAATGAGTCATGCGTGGAGCCAGGCCACCGTGCCACTACACTTATGATGAGCATGTCACATATGATTTGGGTATTTATAGTGTGCACATTTTAGCGATTCACATAGGGCTATACATTCACTGATGATGCCCTTTTGTGGGTGCAGTCGCCATCGCCGTCACCTCTTTGGAGTTCTATCTCGGCCAGTAGGCCGAGTAGCGCCGGATTCATTTAGGCTCGCATTACGCACAGGAGGACTGTCATTTATATGCTTACCAAACAGCAAACAGGTCCACATGATCACATATTACTGACAATCTAATTGGTCAATTATTGCCGTTTGATGGAGTGCCTGCATTAGGTGTGTGACATATAGCGCGGAAAGGTTTGGGACAGCGCATAGGTTCAGTTTGGGGAACAAATCCATATCGGACCATGAATGAGCCGGTTAGAGGACACGTCTAATCTTGCATTGCGATATATGTTTGTGCTGAATTGGGCTATTAGCCTACATGATTGTGCGTTCAAACATAGTAATTCACCGACGCACCACCTGCGTCGCCAGTTCCCCCTGTGTTCAAAAAGGGCGTAGAACACCGTGTAAATCGGTAGGACAAGTTGAGAGGTGTCCTACAAAAGCGCGGAGAAAGGCGACTAAATTTTCGCCCTTTCGGCTTGATAAATCGCAATGTGGGGGGGGGGGGGAATGGCGTACGCCTGAAATCGCGAAAAAGACCGTGTAAAATATGGCGTACCTCAATGATAAATGAGGCCCCAGAGCTATACTGTGCTTGACCCCTCCCCCACCCCCCAAAGCCCCAAAACAAACACTTTAGTTCAAAGCGAGACGAGTTGTCAAGCGAGGCGCACGCATGCTCCTCTCGAACAAAACACGACAAGAAGAAGATTATGGCAGCAGAACGAGAGGTGGACAAGAGAGCTAAAACAACGTCAGTGGTGTGGAAACACTATGGGTTCGCGGAGACAGATTTGGACCAAGTTGACACGGTGTGTAAAATTTGCTACGCAGTCGTAGCTGCCCCTCAAAGTAGCCCTTCTCAGTCCCGTTGTCGCATTCCGCTCGTTCATGCCAGACAACAGTCCTTTGCCGGTCCATTCACTTTGCCGTCAAAATAAATCGGTGTCGGCCTATTTAGGAGAGGCGCTCATATTTACAAGTGTCAGATAAACATGAAACCACTTACCTAAGCAAAAGGGTCTATTTTAACAAATGCTGGGTTTTGAAGCCTCGGCGCTACATTAAATAACTTATTTAGACGCGTTCTGTCCTAGTGAAATTATTTTTCCGAGGTACCCCCCCCCAGGGTCTAGGCTTTGCGCACCGCGCCGACCAATTCAGTCCAGGCAAGGGGGGAAAGGACGTCGGTGCGGTGAGGCAGACAGGGACTCGCGGCGGCAGGCCGGGTGTCCCAACTCGGCCAGGGAGCAGGTAGACAGACCAGACAGTAAGCACTCCTAACAAACCCGTCCCTCACGCTGGCTGTCCCCTGCCCACTCTGGCTCGCTATCTTCCCCGTCGGTGGCCCTAACCAGCCACGAACGGATCCCTCCCCCCGCGAATGCAATAACAAACATACAATATACTGGTATGGTCCACAGACAACAAATTCAGTCCTACTCCCGGCTCTGTTCCTTATAGAGTCCCTGCCAGAGCGCGAGTCACAGGTGATCAGTGTTAACGTCAATTAGCCCTACTCGGCCAGGTGATCAGCGTTAAGTCAATGCTGGTGGGCAAAGCTCCACCACATAACGTTACCATACGAACTAGCCTAGAATTGATTCATAATAAGACTGGCCCCTGTATATATACAAATTTGTATATATAGCCTATAAATTTCAACATTCTACCCCTACTGTAGGCTACAGGAACATCTTTCCAAATCATATCCGGACGTAGCCTGTAACTTACATGTTTGCCAACTTATCAACGTGATGCTGCAGCCTACGTTCAGCTTATGTGTTCCTATTTAAGGGAATAAGCATTAACAAACATGTCAAGCATAATAGGGCATTATTTTTATTAGATCTTTGAAATCATATTCCGACTCCGAATCCATGCTGTCCTGTTGCAAAATGTTCATGGTGCGCTTCTAGATAGGGTTAAGAAAATGAACTTTCCCCTTATGTCCGCTAGGAATGCTGTTATGCAACATGATATTTACAAATAGGCCAATAGCCACAGCCAAATGTAACCCGGGAGTGTCTACGCGTTTCGCAGTTTAGCGATAACACCATTGAGTTTAGGGTTAAGACCCTAACCCCTAACCCTACACCTGACCCTCACCCTAACCTCTATGGTGTTCTTGCTAAACTGCGAAAAGTAATCTCGCAACCCGGTAGCCAACACGCAAAGTAGGCTAGTGCATGGCGAACTGGGCTAGCTAACATTGGTCGCAGATGTCCTTGAGAGAGACCTTTATGGGAGGCTAGCTTGCAGCTCGTGTTTGCGTGTGTGTGCGCGTGTGTGCGGTCAGCTGGCCCATCCAGTTCTACTAGCTGTTTGACGTGAAGGACGGACTAGAGGTCAAAAAAAGTAAGGGGAAGGGTAATGCCAGGGTAGATGAATGAAGGAAGGAAGCAAACAAACTCACTATGACATGCCAAGTACTAGCCTGCTTCAAGAGCTCCATCATCATCCCTGTCCCCAAGAAAGCAAGGACGACTATAGACCCATCACCCTGACCACTGTAGCAATGAAGGTTTTTAAGTGCCTTGTTCTGCAGCCTCTCAAATGCATCACAGACCCTCTCCTGGACCCCCTGCAGTCTGCCTACAGAGCCAACAGGTCAGTGGATGATGCAGTAAACATGGCCCTTCACTTCATTCTCCAGCTGGTTGATGGACTTCAGCTCTGCTTTCAACACCATCTTCCCGTTCACTCTGGAGCATGCGCTTACCTGACCCCACCTGCAGGTAGACCACAGACTTCCTGTCTGACAGGAAGCAGCACGTGAAACTGGGCAAGCACATCTCTGACTCCATAGTCTCAAGACCAAAACCATGTTACTGCATGCTGCAGATCTCTCTATGGTACTGGGACACTTCATGCAAAAATCTGGTGTTCAAATCCTGGTAGCGCCGGAATCCCGGCGACACCAGTCAGTAACGACTTTCGCAATCAGGCGTTCCCACCCATAGATATTCCCTAACCTGGGCTAGTGTCTCTCATTTGCTGCTATGACCTGTCACTCTTTCAATTTTGACCCATCGATATGCCAACAGAATACCTGCTTGGGTGGCGAAGTGGCACAGACTCTATTATGTAGTATGCAGAGCGCAGCAATTCAATGTAATATTTGAGTCTGGAGAGAGACTACCATCAGTACAGGCTCCCACCAAGGCTGTTTTCTTTCCCCTCTAATCTTCGCAATGTCACCATTAGCAGGCACAATGTTAGTCAATTATTGATAGGAACTCACCCAACAGCCCTTGAGACACCGATTAAGTTCCCATCTTTTCAAGTGGCCCAGCTCAGGATTTGAACCAGCAACCTTTCAGCCACCGGTCTGATCCTAACTGTACTGCCCCAAAGACCAAAGGAGGACAGGAGCGGAGGAGAGCAGAGGAGATTGACCCCAGGTGGACATCAAGTTCAAGTTTCAAGTTCAAGTTTTTTATTTGACACTTGTATGTCTCTCTGGGGTCTCCCTGAGAGATCGGGTGAGAAGTTCAGTCATCCGGGAGAGACTCGGAGTAGAGCCGCTGCTCCTTTGCGTCGAAAGGAGCCAGTTGAGGTGGTTCGGGCATCTAGTGAGGATGCCTCCTGGGCGCCTCCCTAGGGAGGTGTTCCAGGCGTGTCCGGCTGGGAGGAGGCCGCGGGGTAGACCCAGGACTAGGTGGCGGGACTACATCTCCGCACTGGCCTGTGAGCGGCTAAAGATTCCCCAGGCAGAGCTGGTTGATGCTGCTAGGGAAAGGGATGTCTGGGGCCCCCTGCTGGAGCTGCTGCCTCCGCGACCCGACCCTGGATAAGCGGATGAAGATGATGATGATGATGATGATGACTTGTATGGCAGTTAAAAACTGAAATGCATGAGTAGTTTACAAGAATATTTACATTAAACCTAGGCTAACTCAAATTACCAATAGAACAAACATTCAATATTTAAAATGGTCATTCAAGATTCTTGTCAGGGAGGGGATGGGAGACATCCTGTATCTTTTGGTTCTTGTCCTGGGTGTCTGCAGGTGTGCTTCATGTCTGGTGTGCCGACCGGACACCTGGGCTCTGAAGGGGGGGGAGCCAGTTCTTGAAGGGGGAGTTCAGGAGGCTCAGTGCAATCTCTTGTATGATTCAGGTAAGCATCCGCTGGCTACCCCATGAGGGCCAAATATACGTATATAAGATGAAGAACACACCTGTAAGTGGTAAGTACATTTTATTTATAAACCATGTGCTGTACAATAGGAACATTTAAGAAAATAGGAGTAAAGGAACAATATAAAACATACAAAAACTACAGAAGGCAAACACACTACAAAACAAAAGTGTTTACGGACCAGACATGTAATGAGGCAGTGGGGAACAGAAGCTGTGGCGCGCAGAGCAAGACCATAACATGCTACTGGCTGTTACACAAGCAGGCTCTGCTCTGACCGAACGAGACTAGATCCCATGGCTGCAGACGACGTCCATGCCGCTAGCTCTGAGTAAGAGGATGTCGGTTAGGCTGTAAAATAGGTGTTGGTTTAAGGCCACTAGAATAGTGATTTGAACCTGTCTCCCCAACCTTAAACCTGGTCCCAACCCTGTTCTGTCCTCTGCAGGAATAAGACCTAGTCTCAACCCAGCCCCAGTGAACAGGTGGCCATAGCTTCAGTCAACTGAATTGATGGTGGTGGATTTGCAGCGGCCTGGGTATTCTCTTACAGCACAGACGGACGAACAGAGTGGACGGATGGAGGGAGGGATGGATGGATGGACAGAGGGGTAGCTGGGCCTGCTTCTCTCTGCTCTGAGGGGTTGTGTTGTATCTTTCAACAAGGGTTCTCTTGTTGGACAGTGGCGTGGATTCAGGTGAGTGTGGGTCCCTTGTTGACGACCCCTCCAATTCTCGGGGCTCCCCACGCCTCGACACGGTCCCCCGAGGCCGCGGCCAGGCGTCCTGCTCTCACGTTCACCTGGGAGAGAGAGACAAAGAGCATCAGAATGAGGAAGAGGGAGAGAGGTGAGGCCAATAAAATGTCCTAAATATTTGAGTGTCTTTTAGACTGAAAGAAGAAAGAGACTCACTCCATTGACGCTAGCCCGGTTTGCACAGCGTCCTCGGGGGCCGGCAAGGTACAGTAGGTGCACCTGTAAGAAGAGAAGATGACTTGACCTGACTTGTGGTGCCGCGAGTGTGAAATCCATCCAATCAGCATAGACAGACATACGGATGCACATCCCGCTCACTAACTGTCACCTCGGAGTGTGTGTGTGGTGTGTGTGTGTGTGTTTGCGTGTACCTGGAGTTTCTGGAGTGGCGTTCCTGCCCTTCGGCTGTGGTCACGGTGTGGTCTTGGCTGCCGGAGATGATGTAGTTGTCGTCCTCAGCCAGGCACAGCACAGCCTCACTATGGAGATGGAGACGCTCCACCAGGGGTTCTGCCACTGTGTGACATCATCAATCAGGGACAGCCGATAGCATATGTCTGACTCACCAAGTAACATTGCGTGATGTCTTCATACTATTTGTATTTGATTAATTCCCATACATTCCTGTTAATCCCTGTGGGAAGTGTGTGAGTATTCCCAGAATTTTGCATCCCTATTCATACTCTTTGTATTTTGTGGCTGTTTTTGCCAGACCACCACAGGTTAAAATGGCGTCTCAACTGACAAGATGCCGCGGAGCCTGGTGACGAGTGACGGCCCCACTCACCTCTGGAGCCGAAGACGCTGACCTTGTTGGGGACGCCGGCGAGCAGCACGTCAGCCTAGTAGGACAGGCAGCGCTGGTCAGGCCCCTCCCAGCCCCTCCGCTCCCCAGGTCCCACAGCCTCGCCGTGCGGTCGGAGGAGTCGGACGCCAGCAGGGGGCCGCCAGGCGCCTCACCGTGCCCCGGTGGGAATGCATGAGGCCCGCCCCGTCAGCAGAGTGTGCCCTTTGACCCCCTAGGGTCTGATGCTCTTGTCCCGTGAGCCTGAAGCGCACACCGCCCTGTCCTTTCCCCTAGAGGAGGACAGAGCGCACCGTGGCGATGTGAGGGGAAAGCTATTAGCCAACTCCAAATAGTACAAAATGCTGCAGCACATGTCCTCACTAAGACCAGGAGGGCACACACTGCACTTGTTACTTGTCAGTTTTAGATTTTAAGATTATTTTATTAGTCTATAAGTCATTACATAATCAAGCACCTAAATACATACCAGATATGCTTTAAGATATACACCCAGTAGGTCCCTCAGGTCCTCTGACACTGAGCTTTTAATGGTCCCTAGAGCCAGGACTAAGAGGCAGGTAATTTTTAAGCAAGATCTTAAAACACAACTTTTTAACATTGCTTTTACCACATAGTTTTACTTGTTTTAATATCTTTGTGCTCTTAATTTGAATTCTGTTTTATAGTTTTTATTCTATTTTACACTATCCTAAAATGCTTTTACTTTTATAGTTTCTTTTAAATCTGTTCTCACTGTGTTGGTATGATTTATGTTTTTATCTGTCTCTTTTTACGAATAGTGCTATATAAATAAAATGGCATTGACATCTGGAAAAAAGAACAATGACTTATTATTGATTTACATATTTATTGATTTATATATATATATTTATGGAGTATATTGATATAGTGGAGGAGGTTTGGATAGGCATAAGGATTGTGCAGGGGGATTGAATGGATTGCATGGGTGGTTGGGGTCTGGTTGGAAGGATTGAATGGTTATTGTTTGAGGGGGGGGTTGCTGGTGCTGCTCTCAGTCAACTTCAGTCATCCTTTGGGATCTGTGAGGAGCAGGTCATGATCTTCCAGAGGCCGCTGAAGAATTTACGAACCCCCTTCTTCTTCTTCTTCTTCATCATATTTTTCTTGTTGTTCACTTCCTCTGCAAAAATGATCTCTAAATTGAGTATTGTGTAGAGAAGAGAGAAGGAAAATTGTTTGATATGAAATATAGATCATATTATGATATATAGAAATAGATGCCCTAACACCCAAAATGTCTAACCTGCTGACTGCTGGACCGCAATGGCCTCCTTGATGGCCTCCTCAATGGCCTCCTTGATGGCCTCCTCAATGGCCTTGGAGATCTCCATGGCCTCCTTGATGGCCTCCACGATGACCTTTGGTACCTCAATGGCCACAATGACCTCCTCAATGGGCTTGGGGGCCACAATGTCCTCCTTGATGACCTCCTCAATGGTCTTGGGGATCTCAATGGCCTCCTTGATGACATCCTCGATGACGGTGGGGGCTTCAATAGCGTCCATGATGTTCCAGATGGCCTCAATGTACTCCATAATGACCCTGGGGGCCTCAATGACCTCCTCAAGGACCTTGGGGTTTTCATTTACCTCCTCCATGAACTCCTCAACCTCTTTGAAGGCCTCCTTAATGACCTCAAAGATCTTGTCAATGTCCTCGGGGGCCTCACTGGCCTCCTCAATGCCAATGGGGGTCTCAATGACCTCATCAATGGGCTTGGGGGCCACAATGTCCTCCTTGATGACCTCCTCAATGGGCTTATGGTCACCCTGTTTCTGGCCATTCACGAGCTCAATCGGCTTTTTCTGCAAGACAGGTTCAATGATGACAAAACTGCGTCAATGGATCAACTGGAATATATATATAGCCTATATATATATATATATATATATAATTTTTGTAAGATGATGTTACATAGTGTTAGGTTACCTCCTGCATGTTGGAACCGTTTGAAGGAGAGGCCTCACCCATGGATTTATTATCCATATATTTAGAATCCATAGGGGCTCTGTTGAGACAGAGTGCAAGAAACAATTATTTTCTGCGCGCCACAGCTTCTGTTCCCCACTGCGTCCTCATTACATGTCTGGTCCGTAAACACTTTTGTTTTGTAGTGTGTTTGCCTTCTGTATAGTTTTTTCTGTACAGTAATGTTTTATATTGTTCCTTTACTCCTATTTTCTTAAATTTTCCTATTGTACAGCACATGGTTTAGAAATAAAATGTACTTACCACTTACAGGTGGTATTATATTTAAAAGTCTTCAAATATCTTCAAATAGTCTTCAAATATGAATTGCTGATTAATCGTGTTGTATAAGGATGCGGTTGTCCGTCAATGTGAAGTTAACTCTGAAACAATATTCAACTTTGTGGAATTAGCCTACT
Organism: Borostomias antarcticus; assembly: GCF_949987555.1. NCBI lineage: Eukaryota > Metazoa > Chordata > Actinopteri > Stomiiformes > Stomiidae > Borostomias > Borostomias antarcticus. The sequence goes on along the minus strand of NC_140238.1, from coordinate 24,349,383 downwards.
TATATAGAATTATATAGCCATTGTGATGTCGGTCATTATTACGCGCACGGATATCTGATGACTCTTGTGTGGTTGTCATGTGGTGATTTGAAATAACGTTACCATACGAACTAGCCTAGAATTGATTCATAATAAGACTGGCCCCTGTATATATACAAATTTGTATATATAGCCTACAAATTTCAACATTCTACCCCTACTGTAGGCTACAGGAACATCTTTCCAAATCATATCCGGACGTAGCCTGTAACTTACATGTTTGCCAATTTATCAACGTGATGCTGCAGCCTACGTTCAGCTTATGTGTTCCTATTTAAGGGAATAAGCATTAACAAACATGTCAAGCATAATAGGGCATTATTTTTATTAGATCTTTGAAATCATATTCCGACTCCGAATCCATGCTGTCCTGTTGCAAAATGTTCATGGTGCGCTTCTAGGGTTAAGAAAATGAACTTTCCCCTGATGTCCGCTAGGAATGCTGTTATGCAACATGATATTTACAAATAGGCCAATAGCCACAGCCAAATGTAACCCGGGAGTGTCTACGCGTTTCGCAGTTTAGCGATAACACCATTGAGTTTAGGGTTAAGACCCTAACCCTACACCTGACCCTCACCTCTATGGTGTTCTTGCTAAACTGCGAAAAGTAATCTCGCAACCCGGTAGCCAACACGCAAAGTAGGCTAGTGCATGGCGAACTGGGCTAGCTAACATTGGTCGCAGATGTCCTTGAGAGAGACCTTTATGGGAGGCTAGCTTGCAGCTCGTGTTTGCGTGTGTGTGCGGTCAGCTGGCCCATCCAGTTCTACTAGCTGTTTGACGTGAAGGACGGACTAGAGGTCAAAAAAAGTAAGGGGAAGGGGAATGCCAGGGTAGATGAATGAAGGAAGGAAGCAAACAAACTCACTATGACATGCCAAGTACTAGCCTGCTTCAAGAGCTCAATCATCATCCCTGTCCCCAAGAAAGCAAGGACGACTATAGACCCATCACCCTGACCACTGTAGCAATGAAGGTTTTTAAGTGCCTTGTTCTGCAGCCTCTCAAATGCATCACAGACCCTCTCCTGGACCCCCTGCAGTCCGCCTACAGAGCCAACAGGTCAGTGGATGATGCAGTAAACATGGCCCTTCACTTCATTCTCCAGCTGGTTGATGGACTTCAGCTCTGCTTTCAACACCATCTTCCCGTTCACTCTGGAGCATGCGCTTACCTGACCCCACCTGCAGATAGACCACAGACTTCCTGTCTGACAGGAAGCAGCACGTGAAACTGGGCAAGCACATCTCTGACTCCATAGTCTCAAGACCAAAACCATGTTACTGCATGCTGCAGATCTCTCTATGGTACTGGGACACTTCATGCAAAAATCTGGTGTTCAAATCCTGGCAATTCATTGGTAGCGCCGGAATCCCGGCGACACCAGTCAGTAACGACTTTCGCAATCAGGCGTTCCCACCCATAGATATTCCCTAACCTGGGCTAGTGTCTCTCATTTGCTGGTATGACCTGTCACTCTTTCAATTTTGACCCATCGATATGCCAACAGAATACCTGCTTGGGTGGCGAAGTGGCACAGACTCTATTATGTAGTATGCAGAGCGCAGCAATTCAATGTAATATTTGAGTCTGGAGAGAGACTACCATCAGTACAGGCTCCCACCAAGGCTGTTTTCTTTCCCCTCTAATCTTCGCAATGTCACCATTAGCAGGCACAATGTTAGTCAATTATTGATAGGAACTCACCCAACAGCCCTTGAGACACCGATTAAGTTCCCATCTTTTCAAGTGGCCCAGCTCAGGATTTGAACCAGCAACCTTTCAGCCACCGGTCTGATCCTAACTGTACTGCCCCAAAGACCAAAGGAGGACAGGAGCGGAGGAGAGCAGAGGAGATTGACCCCAGGTGGACATCAAGTTCAAGTTTCAAGTTCAAGTTTTTTATTTGACACTTGTATGTCTCTCTGGGGTCTCCCTGAGAGATCGGGTGAGAAGTTCAGTCATCCGGGAGAGACTCGGAGTAGAGCCGCTGCTCCTTTGCGTCGAAAGGAGCCAGTTGAGGTGGTTCGGGCATCTAGTGAGGATGCCTCCTGGGCGCCTCCCTAGGGAGGTGTTCCAGGCGTGTCCGGCTGGGAGGAGGCCGCGGGGTAGACCCAGGACTAGGTGGCGGGACTACATCTCCGCACTGGCCTGTGAGCGGCTAAAGATTCCCCAGGCAGAGCTGGTTGATGCTGCTAGGGAAAGGGATGTCTGGGGCCCCCTGCTGGAGCTGCTGCCTCCGCGACCCGACCCTGGATAAGCGGATGAAGATGATGATGATGACTTGTATGGCAGTTAAAAACTGAAATGCATGAGTATTTTACAAGAATATTTACATTAAACCTAGGCTAACTCAAATTACCAATAGAACAAACATTCAATATTTAAAATGGTCATTCAAGATTCTTGTCAGGGAGGGGATGGGAGACATCCTGTATCTTTTGGTTCTTGTCCTGGGTGTCTGCAGGTGTGCTTCATGTCTGGTGTGCCGACCGGACACCTGGGCTCTGAAGGGGGGGGAGCCAGTTCTTGAAGGGGGAGTTCAGGAGGCTCAGTGCAAAGTCCCTACAGAGTAACTTTCTTCTCTCATGGAGGGTGGGGAGAGAGAGGGTTTGGAGAGCGTTTGGAGAGAGTTTGGAGAGCGTCCTGGTAGCCAGAGTATGACATCTTGTGTGACCGGCTGAGCTGTCAGTCATGATCGTCCTGAGCACTCCCATCTAGTTCAGCCAACCAATAACTCATCTCTTGTATGATTCAGATAAGCATCCGCTGGCTACCCCATGAGGGCCAAATATACGTATATAAGATGAAGAACACACCTGTAAGTGGTAAGTACATTTTATTTATAAACCATGTGCTGTACAATAGGAACATTTAAGAAAATAGGAGTAAAGGAACAATATAAAACATACAAAAACTACAGAAGGCAAACACACTACAAAACAAAAGTGTTTACGGACCAGACATGTAATGAGGAGGCAGTGGGGAACAGAAGCTGTGGCGCGCAGAGCAAGACCATAACATGCTACTGGCTGTTACACAAGCAGGCTCTGCTCTGACCGAACGAGACTAGATCCCATGGCTGCAGACGACGTCCATGCCGCTAGCTCTGAGTAAGAGGATGTCGGTTAGGCTGTAAAATAGGTGTTGGTTTAAGGCCACTAGAATGTAGTGATTTGAACCTGTCTCCCCAACCTTAAACCTGGTCCCAACCCTGTTCTGTCCTCTGCAGGAATAAGACCTAGTCTCAACCCGGCCCCAGTGAACAGGTGGCCATAGCTTCAGTCAACTGAATTGATGGTGGTGGATTTGCAGCAGCCTGGGTATTCTCTTACAGCACAGACGGACGAACAGAGTGGACGGATGGAGGGAGGGATGAATGGCGGGATGGTGGGAGGGATGGATGGACAGAGGGGTAGCTGGGCCTGCTTCTCTCTGCTCTGAGGGGTTGTGTTGTATCTTTCAACAAGGGTTCTCTTGTTGGACAGTGGCGTGGATTCAGGTGAGCGTGGGTCCCTTGTTGACGACCCCTCCAATTCTCGGGGCTCCCCACGCCTCGACACGGTCCCCCGAGGCCGCGGCCAGGCGTCCTGCTCTCACGTTCACCTGGGAGAGAGAGACAAAGAGCATCAGAATGAGGAAGAGGGAGAGAGGTGAGGCCAATAAAATGTCCTAAATATTTGAGTGTCTTTTAGACTGAAAGAAGAAAGAGACTCACTCCATTGACGCGAGTGTGAAATCCATCCAATCAGCATAGACAGACATACGGATGCACATCCCGCTCACTAACTGTCACCTCGGAGTGTGTGTGTGGTGTGTGTGTGTGTTTGCGTGTACCTGGAGTTTCTGGAGTGGCGTTCCTGCCCTTCGGCTGTGGTCACGGTGTGGTCTTGGCTGCCGGAGATGATGTAGTTGTCGTCCTCAGCCAGGCACAGCACAGCCTCACTATGGAGATGGAGACGCTCCACCAGGGGTTCTGCCACTGTGTGACATCATCAATCAGGGACAGCCGATAGCATATGTCTGACTCACCAAGTAACATTGCGTGATGTCTTCATACTATTTGTATTTTATTAATTCCCATACATTCCTGTTAATCCCTGTGGGAAGTGTGTGAGTATTCCCAGAATTTTGCATCCCTATTCATACTCTTTGTATTTTGTGGCTGTTTTTGCCAGACCACCACAGGTTAAAATGGCGTCTCAACTGACAAGATGCCGCGGAGCCTGGTGACGAGTGACGGCCCCACTCACCTCTGGAGCCGAAGACGCTGACCTTGTTGGGGACGCCGGCGAGCAGCACGTCAGCCTAGTAGGACAGGCAGCGCTGGTCAGGCCCCTCCCAGCCCCTCCGCTCCCCAGGTCCCACAGCCTCGCCGTGCGGTCGGAGGAGTCGGATGCCAGCAGGGGGCCGCCAGGCGCCTCACCGTGCCCCGGTGGGAATGCATGAGGCCCGCCCCGTCAGCAGAGTGTGCCCTTTGACCCCCTAGGGTCTGATGCTCTTGTCCCGTGAGCCTGAAGTGCACACCGCCCTGTCCTTTCCCCTAGAGGAGGACAGAGCGCACCGTGGCGATGTGAGGGGAAAGCTATTAGCCAACTCCAAATAGTACAAAATGCTGCAGCACATGTCCTCACTAAGACCAGGAGGGCACACACTGCACTTGTTACTTGTCAGTTTTAGATTTTAAGATTATTTTATTAGTCTATAAGTCATTACATAATCAAGCACCTAAATACATACCAGATATGCTTTAAGATATACACCCAGTAGGTCCCTCAGGTCCTCTGACACTGAGCTTTTAATGGTCCCTAGAGCCAGGACTAAGAGGCAGGTAATTTTTAAGCAAGATCTTAAAACACAACTTTTTAACATTGCTTTTACCACATAGTTTTACTTGTTTTAATATCTTTGTGCTCTTAATTTGAATTCTGTTTTATAGTTTTTATTCTATTTTACACTATCCTAAAATGCTTTTACTTTTATAGTTTCTTTTAAATCTGTTCTCACTGTGTTGGTATGATTTATGTTTTTATCTGTCTCTTTTTACGAATAGTGCTATATAAATAAAATGGCATTGACATCTGGAAAAAAGAACAATGACTTATTATTGATTTACATATTTATTGATTTATATATATATATTTATGGAGTATATTGATATAGTGGAGGAGGTTTGGATAGGCATAAGGATTGTGCAGGGTGATTGAATGGATTGCATGGGTGGTTGGGGTCTGGTTGGAAGGATTGAATGGTTATTGTTTGAGGGGGGGGGTTGCTGGTGCTGCTCTCAGTCAACTTCAGTCATCCTTTGGGATCTGTGAGGAGCAGGTCATGATCTTCCAGAGGCCGCTGAAGAATTTACGAACCCCCTTCTTCTTCTTCTTCATCATATTTTTCTTGTTGTTCACTTCCTCTGCAAAAATGATCTCTAAATTGAGTATTGTGTAGAGAAGAGAGAAGGAAAATTGTTTGATATGAAATATAGATCATATTATGATATATAGAAATAGATGCCCTAACACCCAAAATGTCTAACCTGCTGACTGCTGGACCGCAATGGCCTCCTTGATGGCCTCCTCAATGGCCTCCTTGATGGCCTCCTCAATGGCCTTGGAGATCTCCATGGCCTCCTTGATGGCCTCCACGATGACCTTTGGTACCTCAATGGCCACAATGACCTCCTCAATGGGCTTGGGGGCCACAATGTCCTCCTTGATGACCTCCTCAATGGTCTTGGGGATCTCAATGGCCTCCTTGATGACATCCTCGATGACGGTGGGGGCTTCAATAGCGTCCATGATGTTCCAGATGGCCTCAATGTACTCCATAATGACCCTGGGGGCCTCAATGACCTCCTCAAGGACCTTGGGGTTTTCATTTACCTCCTCCATGAACTCCTCAACCTCTTTGAAGGCCTCCTTAATGACCTCAAAGATCTTGTCAATGTCCTCGGGGGCCTCACTGGCCTCCTCAATGCCAATGGGGGTCTCAATGACCTCATCAATGGGCTTGGGGGCCACAATGTCCTCCTTGATGACCTCCTCAATGGGCTTATGGTCACCCTGTTTCTGGCCATTCACGAGCTCAATCGGCTTCTTCTGCAAGACAGGTTCGATGATGACAAAACTGCGTCAATGGATCAACTGGAATATATATATAGCCTATATATATATATATATAATTTTTGTAAGATGATGTTACATAGTGTTAGGTTACCTCCTGCAAGTTGGAACCGTTTGAAGGAGAGGCCTCACCCATGGATTTATTATCCATATATTTAGAATCCATAGGGGCTCTGTTGAGACAGAGTGCAAGAAACAATTATTTTCTGCGCGCCACAGCTTCTGTTCCCCACTGCGTCCTCATTACATGTCTGGTCCGTAAACACTTTTGTTTTGTAGTGTGTTTGCCTTCTGTATAGTTTTTTCTGTACAGTAATGTTTTATATTGTTCCTTTACTCCTATTTTCTTAAATTTTCCTATTGTACAGCACATGGTTTAGAAATAAAATGTAGCCTACTTACCACTTACAGGTGGTATTATATTTAAAAGTCTTCAAATATCTTCAAATAGTCTTCCAATATGAATTGCTGATTAATCGTGTTGTATAAGGATGCGGTTGTCCGTCAATGTGAAGTTAACTCTGAAACAATATTCAACTTTGTGGAATTAGCCTACTTATATAGAATTATATAGCCATTGTGATGTCGGTCATTATTACGCGCACGGATATCTGATGACTCTTGTGTGGTTGTCATGTGGTGATTTGAAATAACGTTACCATACGAACTAGCCTAGAATTGATTCATAATAAGACTGGCCCCTGTATATATACAAATTTGTATATATAGCCTACAAATTTCAACATTCTACCCCTACTGTAGGCTACAGGAACATCTTTCCAAATCATATCCGGACGTAGCCTGTAACTTACATGTTTGCCAATTTATCAACGTGATGCTGCAGCCTACGTTCAGCTTATGTGTTCCTATTTAAGGGAATAAGCATTAACAAACATGTCAAGCATAATAGGGCATCATTTTTATTAGATCTTTGAAATCATATTCCGACTCCGAATCCATGCTGTCCTGTTGCAAAATGTTCATGGTGCGCTTCTAGGGTTAAGAAAATGAACTTTCCCCTGATGTCCGCTAGGAATGCTGTTATGCAACATGATATTTACAAATAGGCCAATAGCCACAGCCAAATGTAACCCGGGAGTGTCTACGCGTTTCGCAGTTTAGCGATAACACCATTGAGTTTAGGGTTAAGACCCTAACCCCTAACCCTACACCTGACCCTCACCTCTATGGTGTTCTTGCTAAACTGCGAAAAGTAATCTCGCAACCCGGTAGCCAACACGCAAAGTAGGCTAGTGCATGGCGAACTGGGCTAGCTAACATTGGTCGCAGATGTCCTTGAGAGAGACCTTTATGGGAGGCTAGCTTGCAGCTTGTGTTTGCGTGTGTGTGCGCGTGTGTGCGGTCAGCTGGCCCATCCAGTTCTACTAGCTGTTTGACGTGAAGGACGGACTAGATGTCAAAAAAAGTAAGGGGAAGGGGAATGCCAGGGTAGATGAATGAAGGAAGGAAGCAAACAAACTCACTATGACATGCCAAGTACTAGCCTGCTTCAAGAGCTCAATCATCATCCCTGTCCCCAAGAAAGCAAGGACGACTATAGACCCATCACCCTGACCACTGTAGCAATGAAGGTTTTTAAGTGCCTTGTTCTGCAGCCTCTCAAATGCATCACAGACCCTCTCCTGGACCCCCTGCAGTCTGCCTACAGAGCCAACAGGTCAGTGGATGATGCAGTAAACATGGCCCTTCACTTCATTCTCCAGCTGGTTGATGGACTTCAGCTCTGCTTTCAACACCATCTTCCCGTTCACTCTGGAGCATGCGCTTACCTGACCCCACCTGCAGGTAGACCACAGACTTCCTGTCTGACAGGAAGCAGCACGTGAAACTGGGCAAGCACATCTCTGACTCCATAGTCTCAAGACCAAAACCATGTTACTGCATGCTGCAGATCTCTCTATGGTACTGGGACACTTCATGCAAAAATCTGGTGTTCAAATCCTGGCAATTCATTGGTAGCGCCGGAATCCCGGCGACACCAGTCAGTAACGACTTTCGCAATCAGGCGTTCCCACCCATAGATATTCCCTAACCTGGGCTAGTGTCTCTCATTTGCTGCTATGACCTGTCACTCTTTCAATTTTGACCCATCGATATGCCAACAGAATACCTGCTTGGGTGGCGAAGTGGCACAGACTCTATTATGTAGTATGCAGAGCGCAGCAATTCAATGTAATATTTGAGTCTGGAGAGAGACTACCATCAGTACAGGCTCCCACCAAGGCTGTTTTCTTTCCCCTCTAATCTTCGCAATGTCACCATTAGCAGGCACAATGTTAGTCAATTATTGATAGGAACTCACCCAACAGCCCTTGAGACACCGATTAAGTTCCCATCTTTTCAAGTGGCCCAGCTCAGGATTTGAACCAGCAACCTTTCAGCCACCGGTCTGATCCTAACTGTACTGCCCCAAAGACCAAAGGAGGACAGGAGCGGAGGAGAGCAGAGGAGATTGACCCCAGGTGGACATCAAGTTCAAGTTTTTTATTTGACACTTGTATGTCTCTCTGGGGTCTCCCTGAGAGATCGGGTGAGAAGTTCAGTCATCCGGGAGAGACTCGGAGTAGAGCCGCTGCTCCTTTGCGTCGAAAGGAGCCAGTTGAGGTGGTTCGGGCATCTAGTGAGGATGCCTCCTGGGCGCCTCCCTAGGGAGGTGTTCCAGGCGTGTCCGGCTGGGAGGAGGCCGCGGGGTAGACCCAGGACTAGGTGGCGGGACTACATCTCCGCACTGGCCTGTGAGCGCCTAAGAATCCCCAGGCAGAGCTGGTTGATGCTGCTAGGGAAAGGGATGTCTGGGGCCCCCTGCTGGAGCTGCTGCCTCCGCGACCCGACCCTGGATAAGCGGATGAAGATGATGATGATGATGATGATGACTTGTATGGCAGTTAAAAACTGAAATGCATGAGTATTTTACAAGAATATTTACATTAAACCTAGGCTAACTCAAATTACCAATAGAACAAACATTCAATATTTAAAATGGTCATTCAAGATTCTTGTCAGGGAGGGGATGGGAGACATCCTGTATCTTTTGGTTCTTGTCCTGGGTGTCTGCAGGTGTGCTTCATGTCTGGTGTGCCGACCGGACACCTGGGCTCTGAAGGGGGGGAGCCAGTTCTTGAAGGGGGAGTTCAGGAGGCTCAGTGCAAAGTCCCTACAGAGTAACTTTCTTCTCTCATGGAGGGTGGGGAGAGAGAGGGTTTGGAGAGCGTTTGGAGAGAGTTTGGAGAGCGTCCTGGTAGCCAGAGTATGACATCTTGTGTGACCGGCTGAGCTGTCAGTCATGATCGTCCTGAGCACTCCCGTCTAGTTCAGCCAACCAATAACTCATCTCTTGTATGATTCAGGTAAGCATCCGCTGGCTACCCCATGAGGGCCAAATATACGTATATAAGATGAAGAACACACCTGTAAGTGGTAAGTACATTTTATTTATAAACCATGTGCTGTACAATAGGAACATTTAAGAAAATAGGAGTAAAGGAACAATATAAAACATACAAAAACTACAGAAGGCAAACACACTACAAAACAAAAGTGTTTACGGACCAGACATGTAATGAGGAGGCAGTGGGGAACAGAAGCTGTGGCGCGCAGAGCAAGACCATAACATGCTACTGGCTGTTACACAAGCAGGCTCTGCTCTGACCGAACGAGACTAGATCCCATGGCTGCAGACGACGTCCATGCCGCTAGCTCTGAGTAAGAGGATGTCGGTTAGGCTGTAAAATAGGTGTTGGTTTAAGGCCACTAGAATGTAGTGATTTGAACCTGTCTCCCCAACCTTAAACCTGGTCCCAACCCTGTTCTGTCCTCTGCAGGAATAAGACCTAGTCTCAACCCGGCCCCAGTGAACAGGTGGCCATAGCTTCAGTCAACTGAATTGATGGTGGTGGATTTGCAGCGGCCTGGGTATTCTCTTACAGCACAGACGGACGAACAGAGTGGACGGATGGAGGGAGGGATGAATGGCGGGATGGTGGGAGGGATGGATGGACAGAGGGGTAGCTGGGCCTGCTTCTCTCTGCTCTGAGGGGTTGTGTTGTATCTTTCAACAAGGGTTCTCTTGTTGGACAGTGGCGTGGATTCAGGTGAGCGTGGGTCCCTTGTTGACGACCCCTCCAATTCTCGGGGCTCCCCACGCCTCGACACGGTCCCCCGAGGCCGCGGCCAGGCGTCCTGCTCTCACGTTCACCTGGGAGAGAGAGACAAAGAGCATCAGAATGAGGAAGAGGGAGAGAGGTGAGGCCAATAAAATGTCCTAAATATTTGAGTGTCTTTTAGACTGAAAGAAGAAAGAGACTCACTCCATTGACGCTAGCCCGGTTTGCACAGCGTCCTCGGGGGCCGGCAAGGTACAGTAGGTGCACCTGTAAGAAGAGAAGATGACTTGACCTGACTTGTGGTGCCGCGAGTGTGAAATCCATCCAATCAGCATAGACAGACATACGGATGCACATCCCGCTCACTAACTGTCACCTCGGAGTGTGTGTGTGGTGTGTGTGTGTGTTTGCGTGTACCTGGAGTTTCTGGAGTGGCGTTCCTGCCCTTCGGCTGTGGTCACGGTGTGGTCTTGGCTGCCGGAGATGATGTAGTTGTCGTCCTCAGCCAGGCACAGCACAGCCTCACTATGGAGATGGAGACGCTCCACCAGGGGTTCTGCCACTGTGTGACATCATCAATCAGGGACAGCCGATAGCATATGTCTGACTCACCAAGTAACATTGCGTGATGTCTTCATACTATTTGTATTTTATTAATTCCCATACATTCCTGTTAATCCCTGTGGGAAGTGTGTGAGTATTCCCAGAATTTTGCATCCCTATTCATACTCTTTGTATTTTGTGGCTGTTTTTGCCAGACCACCACAGGTTAAAATGGCGGCCCCACTTACCTCTGGAGCCGAAGACGCTGACCTTGTTGGGGACGCCGGCGAGCAGCACGTCAGCCTAGTAGGACAGGCAGCGCTGGTCAGGCCCCTCCCAGCCCCTCCGCTCCCCAGGTCCCACAGCCTCGCCGTGCGGTCGGAGGAGTCGGACGCCAGCAGGGGGCCGCCAGGCGCCTCACCGTGCCCCGGTGGGAATGCATGAGGCCCGCCCCGTCAGCAGAGTGTGCCCTTTGACCCCCTAGGGTCTGATGCTCTTGTCCCGTGAGCCTGAAGCGCACACCGCCCTGTCCTTTCCCCTAGAGGAGGACAGAGCGCACCGTGGCGATGTGAGGGGAAAGCTATTAGCCAACTCCAAATAGTACAAAATGCTGCAGCACATGTCCTCACTAAGACCAGGAGGGCACACACTGCACTTGTTACTTGTCAGTTTTAGATTTTAAGATTATTTTATTAGTCTATAAGTCATTACATAATCAAGCACCTAAATACATACCAGATATGCTTTAAGATATACACCCAGTAGGTCCCTCAGGTCCTCTGACACTGAGCTTTTAATGGTCCCTAGAGCCAGGACTAAGAGGCAGGTAATTTTTAAGCAAGATCTTAAAACACAACTTTTTAACATTGCTTTTACCACATAGTTTTACTTGTTTTAATATCTTTGTGCTCTTAATTTGAATTCTGTTTTATAGTTTTTATTCTATTTTACACTATCCTAAAATGCTTTTACTTTTATAGTTTCTTTTAAATCTGTTCTCACTGTGTTGGTATGATTTATGTTTTTATCTGTCTCTTTTTACGAATAGTGCTATATAAATAAAATGGCATTGACATCTGGAAAAAAGAACAATGACTTATTATTGATTTACATATTTATTGATTTATATATATATATTTATGGAGTATATTGATATAGTGGAGGAGGTTTGGATAGGCATAAGGATTGTGCAGGGGGATTGAATGGATTGCATGGGTGGTTGGGGTCTGGTTGGAAGGATTGAATGGTTATTGTTTGAGGGGGGGGTTGCTGGTGCTGCTCTCAGTCAACTTCAGTCATCCTTTGGGATCTGTGAGGAGCAGGTCATGATCTTCCAGAGGCCGCTGAAGAATTTACGAACCCCCTTCTTCTTCTTCTTCATCATATTTTTCTTGTTGTTCACTTCCTCTGCAAAAATGATCTCTAAATTGAGTATTGTGTAGAGAAGAGAGAAGGAAAATTGTTTGATATGAAATATAGATCATATTATGATATATAGAAATAGATGCCCTAACACCCAAAATGTCTAACCTGCTGACTGCTGGACCGCAATGGCCTCCTTGATGGCCTCCTCAATGGCCTCCTTGATGGCCTCCTCAATGGCCTTGGAGATCTCCATGGCCTCCTTGATGGCCTCCACGATGACCTTTGGTACCTCAATGGCCACAATGACCTCCTCAATGGGCTTGGGGGCCACAATGTCCTCCTTGATGACCTCCTCAATGGTCTTGGGGATCTCAATGGCCTCCTTGATGACATCCTCGATGACGGTGGGGGCTTCAATAGCGTCCATGATGTTCCAGATGGCCTCAATGTACTCCATAATGACCCTGGGGGCCTCAATGACCTCCTCAAGGACCTTGGGGTTTTCATTTACCTCCTCCATGAACTCCTCAACCTCTTTGAAGGCCTCCTTAATGACCTCAAAGATCTTGTCAATGTCCTCGGGGGCCTCACTGGCCTCCTCAATGCCAATGGGGGTCTCAATGACCTCATCAATGGGCTTGGGGGCCACAATGTCCTCCTTGATGACCTCCTCAATGGGCTTATGGTCACCCTGTTTCTGGCCATTCACAAGCTCAATCGGCTTTTTCTGCAAGACAGGTTCAATGATGACAAAACTGCGTCAATGGATCAACTGGAATATATATATAGCCTATATATATATATATATATATATATATATATATAATTTTTGTAAGATGATGTTACATAGTGTTAGGTTACCTCCTGCAAGTTGGAACCGTTTGAAGGAGAGGCCTCACCCATGGATTTATTATCCATATATTTAGAATCCATAGGGGCTCTGTTGAGACAGAGTGCAAGAAACAATTATTTTCTGCGCGCCACAGCTTCTGTTCCCCACTGCGTCCTCATTACATGTCTGGTCCGTAAACACTTTTGTTTTGTAGTGTGTTTGCCATCTGTATAGTTTTTTCTGTACAGTAATGTTTTATATTGTTCCTTTACTCCTATTTTCTTAAATTTTCCTATTGTACAGCACATGGTTTAGAAATAAAATGTACTTACCACTTACAGGTGGTATTATATTTAAAAGTCTTCAAATATCTTCAAATAGTCTTCAAATATGAATTGCTGATTATAAGGATGCGGTTGTCCGTCAATGTGAAGTTAACTCTGAAACAATATTCAACTTTGTGGAATTAGCCTACTTATATAGAATTATATAGCCATTGTGATGTCGGTCATTATTACGCGCACGGATATCTGATGACTCTTGTGTGGTTGTCATGTGGTGATTTGAAATAACGTTACCATACGAACTAGCCTAGAATTGATTCATAATAAGACTGGCCCCTGTATATATACAAATTTGTATATATAGCCTACAAATTTCAACATTCTACCCCTACTGTAGGCTACAGGAACATCTTTCCAAATCATATCCGGACGTAGCCTGTAACTTACATGTTTGCCAATTTATCAACGTGATGCTGCAGCCTACGTTCAGCTTACGTGTTCCTATTTAAGGGAATAAGCATTAACAAACATGTCAAGCATAATAGGGCATTATTTTTATTAGATCTTTGAAATCATATTCCGACTCCGAATCCATGCTGTCCTGTTGCAAAATGTTCATGGTGCGCTAGTCTTTCTTTGGTGGTGGCGGTGCTTTGAAGCTTCTTTATTTATCAGTTTTGGCACTTTTATTAATTTATTTATCAAGGTCAAGGTTCACTATTTGTCTCCCATGGGAGAAATGTATCTAATTCAAAGAACATTGTTAAAAAGAAAAGCCACTGTCAACATTTAATAAATTAATTGTTATCAAAGTCAATAATTTGATTTGTTAAGAAAATGTTAAAACTTTTGATTAAAAAAAAAAATTCAATGAATAATCGTGTTAAATAATCGTGATCTCAATATCAATCAAAAAAATCGTGATTATGATTTTTGCCATAATCGAGCAGCCCTACTGAGAACACAGTGAGAATACAGTAAATCACACAGACATCTCTTCTGGAGCAGCTCAGATTCAGATCTTTATTTGTCACATGCAAACGTATAGTGTACAACCACAGTGAAATGTTACTTACAGCTCCGTGAGGTGATTACAATACACAAGTGATCAATTACACCAAAAAAGTATAATCTATAAACAATACAAGCTAAAGTTAGCACGAACATAAGTCCCTGTAGCCCAGGTCTAGGGTGGTAGGCTACCTACTATTCGGGGCTGTACCCCGGTATACCGACCTGGACCAGGGCTAAGGTGAATAGTAGATTGCCCATAGAACAGGGCTAAGGTCCCTGGAGCTATTGGGAGCTATCGAGATTGGGTTCTCACACCACAAAAAAAGCTTCTTTCCCACGGCTATCACTCATTAACAAGGCTTGTCTTCCCACACGATGCCCCCCCCCCCTCCCCACACACACACACAGGCGTCATGCCTATAGAACTTGTGGGGGCACGTGACGTGAGTTTGTATACTGCACTGTATTTGTTTTGTATTGCATTTGCACTGTCATGTCTAATTTGCACGGTCATGTCTTTGCACTGTTCTGTCCTGCAGCCTGTCCTATCGTCTGCAACAGCGTGCGCCTTAACCCTAGTCAAATTCCTAGTATACGTAAACTATATACATGGCCAATAAAATGAATCTTGAGATCTTGAATCTTGAGACAAACCTTCTCTATGTAACTTTATCTCCGGTTTGAAAACCAAGTCCAAAAGCCGTTGAAGACGTGTGTTCTCCTCCTTGGTCCGGTCCACCTCTCCCTGGTATTCTGCTATCGTGTTTTCCACTGCCTCGAATATCCCAACAACTGCGACTGAAAATCGTTCGTTTATCAACGCTTTAAGCAATTGTATTTTAGCCATTTAAGGGGCACCCCCTGACTACTCTGTGCCTGGCTAGACAACTTTATAAACGTCTCCTCCTCCTCCTCCTCCTCCTGCTCCTGCTCCTCCTTCTTCTTCTTCTTCTTCTTCTTCTTCTTCTTCTTCTTCTTCTTCTTCTTCTTCTTCTTCTTCTTCTTCTTCTTCTTCTTCTTCTTCTTCTTCTTCTTCTTCTTCTTCTTCTTCTTCTTCTTCTTCTTCTTCTTCTTCTCTCAGTTTAATGGCGGATCGCGAACCAATGTAGAGCCGCCACCTACCGACCGGAGGGTGCAACATCAGGGTACACTTGTAGACTGCCAAGAGTGACGTATTATCGCCACCTGCTGGAGTGGGGGTTTAAAATCCAGAATCCAGAGTCTGCAGTATACTGTTCTGCAAACACATCATCAGGAGCCATTTCTGAACCACCTTCCACCCATCATCTTATTAAGCAGACAGTGTCCTGGGCAGCCAACCTCCTTAAAGTTGTGTGCCATCTTGATGAATTATTCAGATTCAGATTTTTCATGTTGCCAAGTAGGCTTGCACCTACGATGAATATACTTTGATCTTGGTTAGTGCAAGAAGACATGACAACAATGAACATGGAAGTAACTTAGATGCCAAGGTTGCTCCCTTTGACTGTATAAAAGATTACTGTATACCTAATATATGTGGACCCAGTCCCGATAGCTCCCAATAGGCTCTGTGCACCAGCTTCACTACTTCCTGAAAGTCACTTGGCATCTTTATTTCCTGTCCAATATGATTGGATTAAGTGATTAATCAGGTGTGCGCTGGGTCTGCCGCACACCTGATTAATCACTTAATCCAATCATATAGGACAG
Organism: Borostomias antarcticus; assembly: GCF_949987555.1. Lineage (NCBI taxonomy): Eukaryota > Metazoa > Chordata > Actinopteri > Stomiiformes > Stomiidae > Borostomias > Borostomias antarcticus. The sequence goes on along the minus strand of NC_140238.1, from coordinate 24,333,365 downwards.
GAAATAAAGATGACAAGTGACTTTCAGGAAGTAGTGAAGCTGGTGCACAGAGCCTATAGCTCCAGGGACCAGCCCTGGTCTTTGGGCAGACTACTATTCACCTTAGCCCTGGTCCAGGTCGGTATACTGGGGTACAGCCCCGAATAGTAGGTACCTAACCTTAGTAAAGCTGTAAGTTTGCAGTAGGAACCTTAGCAAAGCTGCAAGTTTGCTGTAGGAACCTTAGTAAAGCTGCAGGTGTGCAGTAGGAACCTTAGTAAAGCTGCAGGTTTGCAGTAGGAACCTTAGCAAAGTTGCAGGATTGCAGTAGGAACCTTACTAAAGCTGCAGGCTTGTAGTAGGAACCTTAGTAAAGCTGCAGGAACCTTAGTAAAGCTGCAGTAGCCTTAGTAAAGCTGCAGGAACCTTAGTAAAGCTGCAGGTTTGTAGTAGGAACCTTAGTAAAGCTGCAGGAACCTTAGTAAAGCTGCAGGTTTGTAGTAGGAACCTTAGTAAAGCTGCAGGAACCTTAGTAAAGCTGCAGGAGCCTTAGTAAAGCTGCAGGAACCTTAGTAAAGCTGCAGGTTTGCAGTAGGAACCTTAGTAAAGCTGCAGGTTTGCAGTAGGAACCTTAGTAAAGCTGCATGTTTGCAGTAGATTCAACAGAATAAAAGGTTACTGTGATTCAGACAACATAAACAATAAATGATATTGTAAGTAATTTGCACTTTTCTTTTTCTTGTGTTCCATTGAATTCAGTTTTGGCCCCTGAATGTTCCAGCAAGACAATCACACACACACACATTAAGAAATGAGAGGCGCTTTCCAAACGGCCGGTGTGCATTCTCTCAGGTTTTTATTCATTAGGAAGAATTCTGTTTGGAATTACAAAATGCACTGGTAGAAATAGCAGTGAAATAGGATTGAGTGTGAGAGAAAGAGTGAGAGAAACAGAGGAAGAGATCGAGAGAGAGGGAGTGAGAGATAAAAGGGTCCACAGCCAGAATGAATGGGTACATTACCAGATTCAACTAGCTCCTGCCCCAACCCAAAACTAGGAGGGATATTCACCACTTTTTACTGTATTTTATTTTATTCATTATTTTTTTTAAACATGAGTTCTCTCTCTTTTTGTGGTGTCCTGAACATGTGTTTGTGTTGTGTCTCACCTCCACGTTTTCAGTAAACAACTGTCAACAGAAATAAACAAACAAACAAACATACTCTGATTCTCACCAAAGTTATTTTTTTTGGGGGGGGGTTATTTTTTCAACCTTTTTTGTTCTCAAAAATAGAAGGAAAAAAGAAATGTTGCTTTTTAAAAACATCTATCTATTTCTATATATTTTTCTCTGAATTCATATTCATCTTTTTTTTAATTCCTGAAGATGACTGTTCACCCACGGTGTGGCATGCACATAGCACATGCAGTTCTGGAAGTAGATATTTTTCCCTTTTTTTGGTCTTTTTGTACTTAATTTTTTATTTATTTCTCTTTTTTCCATTGCGGCTCCTACATTGCTTTTTGAAGTAACTGTGGTTATTTAGCATGTGTTAGTTCATGTTGATCAGTACAGGACAGTGATTGACAGTGAATGCTAGGGGCTCTCCTTGTTCTGTTGGAAGGTGATTGACATCTTGTCTCATGTCTACGAGCACGCACACACACACACACACACACACACACCCACACAAACCCGCACGCGATAGCCAGGAGCTACATACTGAGAGTATGTTGGTGCCTTTCTGCTTTGTGACATATGTCTGTGACATTCTTACACCAGAACACTGTAAGGCAGTAATTCTGTGCATTCTCTGGTCAGAGTGTGTTAGCTAGAGGGACATGATGAAGGTCTAACTGCTGTTTACCTCAACACTATGGTAGCAGTGAAAACACCAGCACTAGGTGATCTAACTGCCATACCTCAACACTGGTAGCAGTGGGGGAAAAAAAAAACTAGGTGCAAACTGTTCTAACATGGGGTGTAATAATAATAAATATATAATTATAATCATCATGACAGTTATAATGACAGTTAGAACATTAATTATGGTATTGTTTATGTCTGGATATTGTAAATGACAGAGACTCAGTTGGTGAATGTTACTTTGAGGCGCACAGAGACACATAAACAGAGACCAGGCCACACAGGACACAGAGGTTTGGCAGAAAGACCTGGTCATCGTTTCTTCCATGCAGTTCAGTCCGCTGTGGTACAAGTCCTGTGCAGCTGGATGGGCTGTGTTACATGTCCTGAACACAGGTGAGGTGCTTCAACAGTGACACAGGTACGGAAACCCATCAGACTCAGTATTCAAGTGTTGGGGGGGTGAAATGTATTGCATACAGCGCCATCTAGAGGCCTGGGCTGGTGGTGGAGCTGTGTCTCTTCTCACATGGCTTTATTATGTCAGGCTGTCCCTCTGTCCTCTGTCCAGAGCTCAGATACCAGTTACCTGTCTTCATGTACAAACACACGGCCCATCTGCAACTAGTAGTGAATTTGATTGATTAGGTAGTTTAAGTTTAAGTTGAGCAGGGTCCGCATATTAATGTTCTTCAACCAATAATGTCAAATCTGTATTTACTTGATGAATCCAGTTTAGGGAATTCTACAGAGAATGTATGGGGTTTTATGCCCTGGAGAGAGAAACTATGGGGAGACTTCTTAGTCTTTCAAAAACTACACCTTCTACCTCAGACAGAGCTCCAGTCACCAGGCAGGCCGGTGGACTCGGACAAAACCGGCCCACCTAATAAAGATGGTGACACACTCAAAAGAAAGGTTACAGACTTAAACAGACGTCAATGAAAGAAAAGTTACAGACTTTAACCAAAGTCAATGGAAGTACAGATATTCTCTCTCACAAGCTTGGACTTCATCATCATTATAATCATCAGCATCATCAGTATCATCATATGTCATCATTATAAATGGTGTTGTTATTTATAGAACCATTACCACTAATAATAACAAATAAACCAAGAGTGAAGAGGTTCCCCCTCCTTTCTCTGTCTTTCTCTCTCTCTCCTTATTTCTGTTTCTCCTTCAAACTCAAACCCTGGAAGACCTGAGACATAAATGGGTGGAGTGAGGATTTCGTCAGGCGATCATTTAGGCTCCGTTCTTTGCTTTCCCCCAAATTCAGCGTCCTGTGAACACCTTGCATGTCTCTCTTCCCTCACTGAAATTAGAAATAGTTACAAAATACCTCCTTCCTTTGAAGATGTTGTGCAATCTCAGCCATGTCAGTGGCAATCATTTGGCACATAACACTCAAACAAGAACAAAGTGTTAAAAAAACAACCATTCTGCCTGACGACATGGAAAAGGTTTTAGCGTGCATCCGTCATCTCTCCATCTCTCTGTCTCCCCATCCCACTCCTGATGTTACCACCAACATAGGAAGAGAGAGAGAAAGAATGACATTACTGGAAAAAAGAGAGAACCCCACAGGCCAAAAATGGAAAAGACCAAGTAATCATTTCCCCCACATACAGTAGTTTCTCTTTGTTATATATATTTTTCTTTTATCAGTCATGCAGGATTCCACAGGGTTTTTTTTCTCTTGAAACTCCACGAGTCTAAACAAAGCTGGGCGGATGCAAAAGAAGATTCAAGCTTCAATGTTTCCAAGAAGAAGAAGAAGAAGAAGAAGAAGAGGAGGAGGAAGAAGAAGAAGAAGCAGCCGCAGGAGTAGAAGAAGAAATACTGAAGAAAATGTTTTGTGTGTGTGTGCGTGTGTGTGTGTGTGTGTGTGTGTGTGCGTGTGCGTGTTCTTTAATATTCCATCCAGTCTTTGTGATTCTTCTCTCCTTAGATGCGTGGAGGGGGGTGTGGAGGTTTTTTTTTTTTTTTTTTTTTGAGGGAAGGGGGAGTGAGGGGCAGAACCCGCCTCCACCCCCCCTTTCACCCCCCCCTTTCACCCCCCCCCCTTCCTCCCCCTGGAGGGTGAGTCCCGATGCCCTGCTACCCCCCACCCACCCTCTCCTTCCCCAGCTACCCCCCCACCACACACAGGTGGAAGGTTCATAGTCAAGTGATGTCACTATTAACAGTAAACACAGATGATAAAACTCATCAATATCGCCCCCTGCAGGAATGGGGGGGGGGGGGGGGTTGTTTTTTGCAACTAGCACAACTCCAGTTAGTTCTGAGAAGCAAAAAAAGTGGTCGCTCTTCCTCAGTTCCGAAGTTTTCCGCGTCTCAAAGAGCCTCGGCGTTTCTCGGTTTCTTCCCGGAGGCTCGCATGACTCACAGACAGTAGTGCCGCCCCTCTCCAACCTCCATTTTGAAAAACTAGGTTTTGAGTTTTTTGTTTTGTTTTGTTTCCTTGCATCAGGAGAGCTGAGCTCTGTCATATTTGGGGGGATTGGGGGCTCCTTCATCCCTCCATCCCAACACCTCTCCCTCCCTCCATCTCAACACCTCTCCCTCCCTCCATCCCAACACCTCTCCCTCCATCTCAACACCTCTCTCCCTCCATCTCAACACCTCTCCCTCCATCTCAACACCTCTCCCTCCCTCCATCCCAACACCTCTCCCTCCATCTCAACACTTCTCTCTCCCTCCATCTCAACACCTCTCTCTCCCTCCATCTCAACACCTCTCCCTCCATCTCAACACCTCTCCCTCCCTCCATCCCAACACCTCTCCCTCCCTCCATCTCAACACCTCTCCCTCCCTCCATCCCAACACCTCTCTCCCTCCATCTCAACACCTCTCCCTCCATCTCAACACCTCTCCCTCCCTCCATCCCTCCCTGGGAAACGACGAGCAGCAGAGGAAACAAACCCCCCCAAAAAAAAGACAAGGAAAGGAAAGAAAGAACCATGCCTTGGTTTCCCCTGTCGGCAGTTAGTGCTCTGTCTCCCCGCCCCCCCGGAGGCTAGCACCAGTCATCCTCGTCCGTCTCGCTGTAGGGTTCGTGCAGGCCCTTGCGGGGCCCCCTGGGGTGCGGCGGGGGCACCTTGTGCGGCCCGGGGTGGGGGGGTCCGTGGTGGAGGGAGGAGGGGGAGGAGGAGCGGTAGCCGTTGGGCAGGCGTCGGGTGGCGCTCGGCTGGCCGGGGCCCCCGGGGCCGGTGGCGTTGGGCGGGGCCGCGTGGGCGTGGCGCGAAGTCCTGGGCGAGGTGCGGTGGGGCGGAGGAGGAGGAGGAGGGTGGGCGTGGGGGTTGGCGGCGGGGTGTGCCTGGGGCGGCGGCGGGGGGTGGCCGCTGTGGGGCGGGGGCGGTGGGAGCGGGTGGTTCAGGGGGTGGGCGTGGCCGAGGGGGTGGGGGTTGCCCTGGGGGGCGGGGCTCTGTTCGTAGGCCGGGGGCTCGTGCCGAGGCGGCTCGCGCTCGTAGTCGTAGTCCTGGCTGTAGAAGCAGCCCTCGCCCTCCAGGGAGCCGGCGCTCCCGTCCGCCCAGCGGGGCGGGGGGGGTTGGCGGCGGGCCGGCCGCGGGGAGCCGTGGTGGGCGGGCGGGGGCGGACCCTGAGGTGGCTCCGGGGAGAAGCGCCGGGGAGCCGGGGCGGGGAGGCGGCCCTGGGGCGGGGCCCCTCCCGGGGGCGTGGCCATGGCCTTACGGACCACGGGGGAGTAGGTGACGTGGGGGCGGGGCGTGGCGGGCGTCTGGGGCAGCTGGCGACGCCCACGCCGTGGGGTGCTGGTCCCCGAGGTGGACGGGACGGGGCTTCCGCTCACCGAACTACTGCCCTACACAAAAAGTGAAACAAGGCAAATAAAAAAAAGAACCACAACATTTTACAACAAAACGAAGAGACAGAGGAGAAGAGGGGATAGAAAAAGGGAAGAGAGTCGTAGGCAAAGAAGGAGAGAGAGAGAGAGAGAGAGAGATGGAGAGACAGAAAACGGTACAAGAACAACAGTAACAACCACAATAGCAACAGTAAGGAAAGTAGAGAAGCCAGTAGATTGTGAGAGGGAGGAAGGGATGGCGGGAAAGAAAGGTGTTGAAAAGCAACAGAGCAGAGAATGTGAAATACGTGATTGAAAAAGGCCATACAGAGAAAAACAACATGGCACGCGCAAGAGAGAGAGAGAGAGAGAGAGAGATGGAGAGAACACAAAAACACAACAGGAGACAAGAAAGACAAAGTAGTTGATCTCTGGAAGGATTACAGATGTGATGCAGTCGGCCCTATGTGGTGTGTGTGTGTGTGTGTGTGTGTGTGTGGGAGGGGTGTGTGTGTGTGTCTCCCACAACTTAGGTGATATCAAGCTTCAACTCGAGCTTCTACTCTCTCTCAGTAGTTGCAGCCTTGTTGTGTGGGTGTGCTTTTTTAAGGGGAGGCACAAGGTTAGACCTTCATCCAGCATGAACACAAACATTACCGTGTTTTGCAGTTATTGCAAAAGGTAAAAAGGAGTTGAAACTTGAAAATGGGGGAAAACAATGGAGAAAGTTGGCAAGCTGAATATATTTCAGACACTATGGAAGACACTGTAAGAAAGAATGGCGTGTCTTGACAAACATGCACAATATTTCTAACCGTGCTTGTGAAAGTGAATGTGTCCATGTGTGTTCTGTATGTATCTTAACCAATGTACAACATGTACAGTGGGTATGCAATATACTGTTCGCCTGTGCACAGATACATCAAAGGGCCTGGAATGTTTTGAACTAAGGCATCATTTTCGACCTATAATGTTGTTGATTGATGGAGATCATTTTC
>NC_140238.1:24314212-24321712 GCF_949987555.1 Borostomias antarcticus | reverse complement strand
GCAATCAGCGTCAGCATGAGTCAATGAAAACTAATCTAATCAATGAAAACACCACAGTAAAACGTAAAAACCGCTGGAGTAAAACTTGAACTAGGGCTCTCAATGGGAAACTCCACAGAGCGACACCGCTTTAACTGGCTGAAACAAATGTTCCGCATTCAGAAATACATCTCTGAAGGCAGACCCTTAAAGAGGAGGGAAGGACAGACTGATAAAGGGGAGAATAAGAAATATTGAGTTTAGTGAAAGAAAGAAAGAAAGAAAGAAAGAAAGAAAGAAAGAAAGAAAGAAAGAAAGAAAGAAAGAAAGAAAGAAAGAAAGAAAGAAAGAAAGAAGGAAAGAAAGAAAGAAAGAAAGAAAGGGTAGAGTGAAGTGTGTGTGTGTGTGTGTGTTTGTGTGTTTGTGTGTGTGTGTGTGTGTGTGTGTGTGTGTGTGTGTGTGTGTGTGTGTGTGCGTGCGTGCGTGCGTGTATGTGTGTTATGACAACCATGGGAATCACTGGGGTATGGGACAGTGGCAGGGATGTGTGTTTCAGGTGTGAAGGGACACCCACAGTCACACACCTCCGAGCTCTGAGAGACGGACTGGACAGGAGGAGGACAGGGGGAGGGACGTCAAGTCTCAGAAAAGTCTGTACTGACACATTTGTCTCTCCATCTGACTGTCTATCCCTCTGTCTCTCCATTTGTCTGTCGGTCTGTCTGTCTGTTTCTCCATGTGTCTCTCCATCCATCTGTCTGCCTGTCCATCTGTCCACATGTGTGTCCTATCCACATGTCTGTCTGTCTATCTGTCAGTCTGCCTGCCTGTCTTTCCATCTGTCTGTCTGTCCTTCTATCCACATGTCTGTCTGTCTGTCTGTCTGTCTGTCTGTCTGTCTGTCTGTCTGTCTGTCTGTCTGTCTGTCTGTCTGTCTGTCTGTCTGTCAGCCTGTTTGCTCCACCGTCTGTCTGTCTGTCTGTCTGTCTGTCTGTCTGTCTGTCTGTCTGTCTGTCTGTCTGTCTGTCTGTCTCCCTGTGAATCTGTCATTCCTCTTACAGTGAGTAAGGTTAGGTGTTAGAGTCAAATGTTCTGCTGCATTACAGGATGTGCAAGATATTAACATCACTTCAGTTGTCTCAGTACCTAACACAAGAAGTATGCAAGAAGTATGCAGCAAGGGAACGAGGAAGCAGAAGGAGGAGAGAAGGTGAGAGGACGAGGGTGCTCACTTGGTTGTCGCCTGGGAGGCGGGGCATGGAGGCGGCCCTCCCGTGGCCTTCCATTGGCTGATAGTGCTCGGTATCTGAGTAGCCATCGCGCCCCATCTCTCTCATCTCTACCGTCTGCAAAACAGAGTGAGAGAGAGCAGCCATGATTGCCATGGAAACGACACGCCCAAGGGCGGGGCCCGCAGAGACAGGGACCTCAGGCCGCTTTCGGCAACACACACGCAAAGATGGGCGTATGGCCAGGACCGCTCTGAAGATTATGCATCTTGAAGTTCTGTAGGCCTTTAACAATGATTACTTGTCAAACTGCGATTTTTTGTTTTTTTGTAAAAAAAAAGAAGTAAAGATGGACAAAGTTCATGAATGAGGTAGAGACTTTGACATACAGATGGAATTAAGTAGGACCTACTGTACTACTCCTACTGTGAGTAGAATCTCCACCAATGCTATTACACCTTACATGAAACCAAAACAATTCATGTCTATTCGATGTATGTGCGTGTAGGGTAAGTGTGTATTCAGTAGATTCATGTGCACAGGCAGCCTATGTGAATGTGTGTGTGTGTCTGTGTGTGTGTGTGTGCACGCGCATTTATTTATTTATTAAAAGGATCCCCATTAGCTGCTACCTAGGTGACGAGCTAGTCTTCCTGGGGTCCAAACGCATGGGTGCGTAAGTTTACATGCTCATGCAAATTGTATCTGTGCAGGTTTACTTGTGTGCGTGAGTGAGCGAGTGTGTGCATTTTAGATATATTAGAATATTCTACTGTTCTTAAGACCAAATATTTGAAGGCATTCAGCATGTAATAGTATTTAAATACCAATATATCATATTCATTTATTACATCTTAACATATACCATGTCCCAATGATTTAAGAGACAATGTTGTCAAACTAATTTATTTTTACACGCAGAACTGACTTGTTAAAATCTTTCTTACATGGAGTGCAAAAAAAAGGTTGAAATAACTTTTTTCGGCTTTTATCCTTTCTAGGCTACCGGTAGACGAGTCCGTCTCTAAATGCTGCGCTCAAATTGAAAGTCTGGCATTGCGAGACTAGGCTACCGTTATTTTGATAGGCCTTCTCTCTCTCTCTCTCTCTCTCTCTCTCTCTCTCTCTCTCTCTCTCAGAGCATGATCAGCCTAGATGCGCTGTGTCTCGGAGCCAGATCAAATGAATTATTTGTAATTATTTATTAATTATTATAAAAAATAGCCTAATTCCTATACAAATAATATTCCTACTGGTAAAAAATAAAACAGATAATACCGGTATTTCCCAGTATTTTGGTTGAAGCCAAGACATTAAACTCTGACATGAAAATTGAATGTGGAGCCTGGCACGACTATTGGGAAATGTGAATATTGTAACTCATCCCTAGTACATTTACCTGAGAATTGTGTCTGCTGTCCAGGTCATCTTCCCGGAGTCCCTCTGGGCTCCAGCTACCAGTCTTTTGAGCCATCTCCTGAGCCCGCACGGTGACCCACGACTGGCTGGCAGGAACCCCCCCCTCCACCGCCCTGCGACAAACACACAGTCACACACACCTCCACAGCTCTAATACACACACACACACAGTCACACACACCTCCACGGCTCTAAGACACACACACACAGTCAAACACACCTCCACGGCTCTAAGACACACACACACAGTCACACACACCTCCACAGCTCTAATACACACACACACACAGTCACACACACCTCCACGGCTCTAAGACACACACACACAGTCACACACACCTCCACGGCTCTAAGACACACACACACACAGTCACACACACCTCCCCAGCTCTAAGCTCTAAGACACACACACACACACACACACACACACACGGCTCCTCTACACACTACCCCCACTGTTCCCCAACCACACCCCATCCGTCCCCCTCCCTAAAACCTTATTAGAGGACGCATTCAGCGCTTGCATGAGGCTACCTGAATACTTTTAAAGCACCCTCTCATCTCTCTCTCTCACACACACACACACACACACACACACACACACACACACACACACACACACACACACACACACACGTGCATACACACACACACACACACACACGTGCATACACACACACACACACGCTCGTCAGCCTGATGTCGGCCTGTACATCAACCGCTGCCCACAGGAAGTGACCGCCCCCCAGCGGTGGCTTTCCCACCCACCTATCATCATCATCATCATCCCTCCTCTCTGGCTGCAGAGAGCGAGAGAGAGAGAGAACAGAGACATGGGGGGGGAGTGGAGGTGGAGAGAGATAAGGGGTGTGGGGGGGGCTACTCACAGGCTGTTGGCGGGGTCCGTGGTCTCAGCCGGCGGCAGGCTGTTGAGGCCCGGACCCCCGTCCGCCACGGGGGAGGCCGGCTCCACGCGCTGAAACAGTAATGGCGTTCGATTCTGTGTGAGATACAACATGGCCGCCAGCTATCAGGCAGACTAACAGCAGATGCGGGAAAGGAAGGAGGAGGTAAGGAAAGGAAGGAGGAGGTAAGGAAAGAAGGGGGGGTTAAGAGGAAGCGCAGTCGCAGCATCCAGGGAGCACATGGAAGAGAGTGGGAGGGAGGAGAAAGAGAGGGATGGGGGGGATCCAGCAGCAGGGGGCTGATGGGAGGAGCCAGAGGGCACTCTGGGAGTTGTAGTCCTCCTCCTGCCTATGAGGTACTGATGAGTGATGTCTCATGCTGATGAACCATTGAGTTTCGGGTCACCCCATGGCTGACGGACATCACCAGAGCCAGAGCCTCAAACTGCATCGACGCCTTTGGGTCGGAACCGACTGGCTGCTACACTTCAGTCTAAAACCAAAGTTCTTCCAATCAGTTTGGATGTATCTGAGCCGAGAGCGACCCAGTGATTTAACTTGACCTTTAACCCCCGCTAAGACCTGTAGCAGCCAATCGGTTATGCTCCATTATGGCAACCTGGGGAATGAGAGCAGCTGTGGTGGAAGAGGGTCCACACAGGGAGAGGAGGTCAGAGGGAGGTGACAGGAGGGCTGAACAAGGCCGGACGCAATGCATACCCAACGGAGAGGTCAGAGGTCAAAAGTGCAGGAGACACTTCAGGCATCTTCAGTTGATGACAGAATAAATGATGGATGGAACAAAAAAAGATGGCGAAACGGTGAAGAGAAGACTCTCCAAAGGTAGAGAAGAAGTGGACAAGAAAAGACACTGAAGTGTGTCTTTGTGAAATGTGTGGACAGAGATAAAGAAGAAACAGCAGAATGAGCAGGAGGATGAATAGATATCAGAGAGGGGGATACTCCGTAGGGAGAGACAGAGGGGGGGGGGGGGTATGAGAACGGCAAGGAAGGTGAGCATTGAGACTAGACCTGTGGGGGAACACACAGTCGGTGAAATGCATGGTGGGTATGGGGGAAAAAAACATTTAAAATATCCCAGTCTCATTCAGTTATCATTCATTCACTTAAAGGACTTTTCTGCTACTTCCCTGCTCCATCAGATGCCGTCCCGATGGGAGGAGACGTAGAATAGTTGTACGTGTAGCGAATCCCATGCATATTTTAGGTTTTAAGTGGATGGATAACAGACTTGCTGGTCACACAAAGCAGTAGAACAGGCATTATTCTAAGAGGTGGCCATTTTGGCTCATGATCAAACAGTTCCCTCATTCATTCCTTGTGCAGTTCAACCCCGACTCTATTGTGGATAGGACATATTAATTTCCCATTCCCCCATGGACTGTACATCAGCGATCCAATACCCATGACATGCCTCTCTCGCAAGCCCCACCTCGATGCATGCAACCCCTCCACATTCTTATGGAAACGATGGGTTATCAAGGCTATTACTCTATCCAGTGTCTTGGCTGATACATTAAGCCAAATACTGAACATATATAATTGATATATATATATAAACAAAAGAACGTCAGAAGGATAGGAGAGTCTGAAATAGAGTGTTTAAGGCATGGGCGTCCAATCCTCGTCTCCTGCCCCCTTTTAAGGAAGCAGTCACAGGGAAGAGAAGAGAACAAGGTAGGACAGGAGGGAAGGAGGTAGGAGACAGGACAGGAGAGAAGGAGGTAGGAGGTAGGGGTGTAGGGAGGAGTAGAGAGGAGTAGGGAGGAGTAGAGAGGAGTAGAGAGGAGTAGTGAGGAGTAGAGGGGTGTAGGGAGGAGTAGAGAGGAGTAGGGAGGAGTAGAGGGATGTAGGGAGGAGTAGAGCTGGTAGAGAGGAGTATAGGGGTGTAGGGAGGACTATAGGGGTGTAGGGAGGAGCAGAGGGGTGAAGAGAGGAGTAGAGTCGGTCATAGAGGAGTGGAGGGGTGTAGGGAGGAGTAGAGAGGAGTAGAGGGGTGTAGGGAGGAGAAGAGAGGAGTAGGGAGGAGTAGAGAGGAGTAGGAAGGAGTAGTGAGATGTAGGGAGGAGAAGAGGGGTGTAGGGAGGAGTAGAGAGGAGTAGGGAGGAGTAGAGGGGTTTAAGGATGAGTAGAGAGGAGTAAAGGAGTGTAGGGAGGAGTCGAGGAGGTCAGGGATGAGTAGAGGGGTGTAGGGAGGAGTACAGAGGAGTAGAGAGGAGTAGAGGGGTGTAGGGAGGAGTAGAGAGGTGTAGGGAGGAGTAGAGGGGTGTAGGGAGGAGTCGAGGAGGTCAGGGATGAGTAGAGGGGTGTAGGGAGGAGTAGAGAGGAGTAGGTAGGAGTAGAGAGGAGTAGCGAGGAGTAGCGAGGAGTAGGGAGGAGTAGGGAGGAGTAGGAAGGAGTAGTGAGGTGTAGGGAGGAGAAGAGGGGTGTAGGGAGGAGTGGAGAGGAGTAGGGAGGAGTAGAGAGGAGTAGGAAGGAGTAGTGAGGTGTAGGGAGGAGAAGAGGGGTGTAGGGAGGAGTAGAGAGGAGTAGGGAGGAGTAGAGGGGTTTAGGGAGGAGTAGAGAGGAGTAGGGAGGAGTAGAGGGGTTTAGGGAGGAGTAGAGAGGAGTAGGGAGGAGTAGAGGGGTTTAGGGAGGAGTAGAGAGGAGTAGGGAGGAGTAGAGGGGTTTAGGGAGGAGTAGAGAGGAGTAGGGAGGAGTAGAGGGGTGTAGAGGGGTGTAGGGAGGAGTAGAGGGGTGTAGGGAGGAGTAGAGGGGTGTAGGGAGGAGTAGAGAGGAATAGAGAGGAGTAGAGGGGTGTAGGGAGGAGTAGAGAGGAGTAGGGAGGAGTAGAGGGATGTAGGGAGGAGTAGAGAGATCTACTGTATATCGCTCTCTATGGAAATTCAGCCGTCTGTCGTTAATACTGGTCCTGAGTAAACTACAGGCTGAGGTCTCTCAGACATACTGAGTGAACATTTAAAAAGCTGTGGGTGTAGAAGGTCTCAAGCCATATCTCCACAGAAAGATGTGTTGACTCATAGGGAGGATGGCAGATGGAATCATGGGTAATCTTAATAGCTGTGTGTTGTGGTGTATCATGGGTAATCTTAATGGCTGTGTGTTGGGGTGCATCATGGGTAGCAGGAAGCAAGAGGAAGATGGTTGGAATAGCAGTGAGGGAAAGAGGGCAGGGAGACGAGGAATGAGGCTCTAAGTGTGTACACCTCTTGAATGTGTGTGTGTGTGTGTGTGTGTGTGTGTGTGTGTGTGTGTGTGTGTGTGTGTGTGTGTGTGTGTGTGTGTGTGTGTGAAAGAAATGAAAACATATCTACATCAAACACATTTTTCAAAACTCTGTTTTTACTTTTTAGTTTTAAAATGTTTCTTGTGAAGTGAAACATTACATACTTTTAAACAGTGCTACAATGTGTTCACTTTCATGGTTTGATATACATGCAAGGTTCTAGGTTCCTTATGCATTCTCTCTCATGTTGGGTGGAGGAGAGATAGAGGAAGACTACGATGCAATGCTACAACAATCCAGGGCTACAGGCATAAGGGAGAGTTTCTCTAGCAGTAGACAGACAGTCAGGCGAGGGGAGGAACGGGATCATTAGACATGTCCTGGATAAGGAGGCATAGCAGAGTCATACAGTAGGCCTTAGAGAGCTGTGACAGCTGCACACCTCAGCCCAGCCCACAAACCTGGTTTAGCCTGGTTTAGTCCAAACTGGGGTTAGGAGTAGTGTCAAAAACGAGCTAAAATGTCAAATTAGTGCAAGAAGGTCCTGATAGCACTAAAACAAACATTACTGAAGACTTTTTGGATATACTAAATTATACTGCTATGGTGTTAAACTCAGGGACCATTTTCATCATTTAACCAGCAGAGGGTACTCTGGCTTTCAGAAACCATCCTGAAAGCCCAGTCTCTTTCCTGGCGGTGGCTTGATCCCAAAACCAGT
>NC_140238.1:24301712-24309212 GCF_949987555.1 Borostomias antarcticus | reverse complement strand
TCAGAGACTGAGGGGAGGAGTCAGGCAAGGAATAAATAGGGGCTTCCAACCTTCCATGCCGCCCTTGGCGATCTTAATGTCCAGCGCTGTACGGATCAGCGCCATGAGAGTAGAGTTGAAGTGGACCGAGTTGTCGTCGGCGACTGGGAGGTCCATGCGCAGAAGCCTCTGTGGGGGAAAAGAGGCAATCGGGACGAGGCCGTGAGAAATAAGGGGGCGGGTCCCAGATAGTGGGTGAATGGGCGTGCCGAGTGTGTGATTGGGTGGCGATGGGGAGGGGGGCGGGGGAAGGGGAGGGGGTTTGGGGAGGAGAAGAGGGAAGGGTAGGTGGCTAGGAAGGAGTGGGGGGGGGGGGGTCTGTAGATTTCATAGCAGATTTGATGAGTCTGTTTGTCTGACTGTCCGTCTGTCAGTCCATTGACAAAACTAATTCCTCTGCCAGAAACATTTATGGAGGTAAATTTGGCAGGACCGTGTCCATGGCAACTTGCCTCATAATGTCCAAAAAGTTGGATCTAGTTTTGTCAGGGGGAAGTTAAACTGTGAATTTATAGCCTGTGAGAGCCAAGTGGTAAAAAAAAAACACATTTATAATGGTTTCCATTTTACAACTGACTATAGTGGAAGTACGGTACTGCTGGTGTGTGTTAAAGTTCCTCTTGTTCAAGATCTGCAGTACTGTTCCTGAAACACGTCTAAAGTTCCCTGTAGAAGTAAGACCTCACAGGTTTAGCAGAGTCACATGACTGTTTTCTTACTGACAGAGCCGAAAGAGAGACAGAGCAGACTCCTGTCCACTATGTCTAGTGCTCCCCCTAGGGGGGCGGAGGTTTACATTTTGGACAGAGACCAGGCGATAAACCCATCAACCAGAACCCAAAGGAGCAATGCTCCTGCGCTTTTAGTTCAGTGTTTATCCCGGCTGGTCTCGTCAGGTAAGGGAGACGCGCACAAACACTCACAGCAGGCCTTGGAAAGTTAGTGTGTGTGTGTGTGTGTGTGAGAGAGAGAAGACGACCCGTACATGCAGCAGACCGGCCCCGCCACCTCCCCCCCTGGCCCCGCCCCCACCCCCACCCCCACACACACATGCAGCATGCGGTGGACACGCATCACACACGTCTCACAGGACGAGCAGCTGGGCAGCCGTACACACGAAGCATCCTCTATTTGGCGTCTTTCAAAAAATGCTCTGCTGTAGGTCAGTTAGTTCGTTAGTAGTGGTGGTGATTGCTGGCAGGAAGTCGGGAGTAAACTGTGTGTGTAAGCTGTTCATCGCTAGGCAATATGCAGATATCCAGATTCTCTGATCTCTCAGTGAGAAAGGATTCTACAGGCAAAATGACGGTGGTAGAAGAAGAAGAAGAAGAAGAAGAAGACAAAAAAGAAGATGGCCGCAGAGGCAGCCATGTTTGCGTGGTCTCATGGAATAACGGTTGTAGGTTAGGCTACTGTAATCTGCCGAGGGCTACAATATTAGGTGTTAGAGGAAGGTAAAAATAAAAATCATCTCACTAGCAGGGAAGTAAGACAAAGAGGCAGGGGGAGCGGTAGTGTTTGGAGTTTAGAGGCATTTTAAAGCAAACAAAGAGGGAAGTTGAAGGATGAGATGTCTTTAAGGAAATGAAGAGCGGGAGCAGGGGAAAAAGAAAAAAAGACAGGAAGAATAAGAAGAGAGGGAAATAAGGAAATGAAGGGAGAGGGATAGGGACAGTGAGAAGCCAGGGTTGGTATGAAAGAACGGCATATTTCAGAGTACAAGTACAGGGACGAGAGAAAGAGAGGGATGAGAGGAGGTGTAGACAGAGGGAGGGAGTAGCTAGCGATGGATGGAGAGATCCCTCGTGCCTGCAGGCGCCTGAGGCTCACAGAAACCACGGCAGGGGATTCGTAAGGGCGCCATAGCGGAGTCACATGACTAGGGCTTCATAAGGCTTCACAGGGTGTAGCAGCAGTGGGATTGAAGGGGTCCCACACGGAGGGGTCATAGGTCATGCTGCGCACCAGGAAGTCGGGCATAAGGTTGGCATCAGTTGCCAACGAATACTTTTGGCTGAGAGTGAGATAGTCATGCTGTGCGTGCGCGTGTATGTGTGTGTGTGTGTGTGTGTGTGTGTGTGTGTGTGTGTGTGTGTGTGTGTGTGTGTGTGTGTGTGTGTGTGTGTGTGAAAGAGAGGGAGATGGCGGTGTGTGTGTGTGGGGGGGGTGGGTGTGGAGGAAGGCATGCGGGTGACAGGTGTGAGGGTGACAGGATGCAGAGAGGAGGGGGGTGGGAAACAGAGTAGAACTGCATTGACAGAAGAAACGCGCGCGCGCGCGGGGGGGGGGGGGGGGGGGGCGTGGTCCTGGCGATTTCTCTACCAGCAGATTCTAAACCACGACAACAAATAATAAATAATTTGCTGCCGATCGGATTTTTGATTTCACTACGACGTTATGTGATGTTTCTCCTCTCCACCATCTATCAAGCGTGTGTGTGTGTGTGTGTGTGTGTGTGTGTGTGTGTGTCCCATCCACAGGCCGGAGCGAGTCGGAGGACAGAAGTCTTGCGGACCTTCCAAGCCCTGCTGCACACGTATGCTTGCATGTGAGTGTCTGGATACATGACATGTGTGTGTGTATGTGAGTGTATTTGTGCTGGGTAGATACACACACACAATATATTGCCAGCGTGTCCAAACTTAATGGTCTTCTTTGTTTTTTCTTGAATTAACCATGAAAGATGGTCACAGATGTACATTAAAGCTGTCACTTTAATGCAATACTTGTGAAGAAGGCAAATGAAGACTGGATAACCAATGATGTCATTCTGCGTTTCTCCTGAAGATCTGCTAGTTTGAACAATGGCTGGCTGGCAGAATGTAAGAAGCCACTTTCCAAGGTATGAGACTGTGTTTGAGAGAGATAGAGTGTGTGTGTGTGTGTGTGTGTGTGTGTGTGTGTGTGTGTGTGTGTGTGTGTGTGTGTGTGTGTGTGTGCGCGCACATGTGTACACGGTGCAAAAGGACTGAGAGGGTCCCTCCGTTCGCCCCCTCCTGTGGATATACACCCTACGTCTGACCCTTGACCCTACTGCCCCCCTCCCCCTCCCCCTCCCCCCACCTGATGCCCCACAACATCAATCAGCGCTCCACCTCCACCGAAACAACGCAGAGAACCCCCGGGGAGGGAAAGGAAAGAACGAAAAGAGGGGGATAAGGAACACCAACACTACGGACACACGACGCGAGCGGGCGGGCGGGCACTGCGCCCCCTGGTGGTGGGACCTGGTCTGACCTTGTAGGCCACCCGTGCCGGGCACCTCTTCCCCAGGCCTAGCGGAGGACACATGTGCCTGAGCATGTCATACATAGCTCTGCTACTGATCCTGCCGCTGGGGCCCCCGACACACAACCAGACCAGAGAGAGAGAGAGAGAGAGAGGAGGGGGAGGGGAGAGAGAGAGAGAGAGAGAGAGAGGGGGAGGGGGGAGAGAGAGAGAGAGAGAGAGAGAGAGAGAGAGAGGAGGTGGGAGACAGAGAGAGAGAGAGAGAGAGAGAGAGAGAGAGAGAGAGAGAGATGGCGGGAAGAGAGAGGGAGCAAAAAAGAGAGATGGGAAAAAGAGTGGGGGGTAGATAGAGGGAGAGATGGGGAGAGAGAGAGAGAGGGAGAGAGAGGAGAGAGAGAGGGAGAGAGAGGAGGGAGAGGGAGACCAACGTAAAGAAAAAAGAGGAAGAGGGAAAGAAAGGAGAAAAACAACAGAAAAGACAAAGGTTACTGGCTGAACTGGAGCGTGAGAGAGAGAGAGAGAGAGAGAGAGAGAGAGAGAGAGAAAGAGAAAGAGAAAGAGAGAAAGAGAGAGAGAGAGAGAGAGAGAGAGAGCGACAGCTTGGAGCCCAGTCTGAGGGCGGGGTGGGTCTGCGTGTCTTGTCGAGGAGTTTTTTTTTTAGTACCAAAACATCATTCTATGCAAGCTGGGAGGGAGGGGGGGGGGGGTTGCATAGAAGAGCAGAGCTTCACAGCAGCACTCAGCTCTAGTCCTGCTCCGGGGGGGTGGGGGCGTGGAAGGGGTTCGATGATGACTAGAGGGATGTCAATGCAGTTTCTGCGCCCTCCCCCCCACAACCCAGAACAATGAAACGCTACAGATTCCCGTAGGGCCTTTAGCCAAGGCTCGACAGCAAGCAACACAGCAGAACATCTCAAAAGAAAAAATGTCTGAATCAGAGATTAAACACATTCTTATTTCTTTGTTTTTCTTGTATATTGTCAAGCTCTTAATGGTGTTGTTGTGTTTTTTGGGGTGGGGGGCGAGTGTCGCTACAGCGGTGCGCGTCATGCTTCTCTGGGTGTCTGCATTGTCCCCCACATTCTCTATTCAGACCAGAATGCAAGTCGAAATGTTGGAAGAAAAAAAGAAGAAGAAAAATCATGAAAAAAAAGAAAGAAAAGAAAATGAAATGAAAGGAAACGTAACGGAGGAAGAGTAGTGATGAAGAGGTAAGCGACACTCATTCCATTCCTGGATGCTGTAGCAGGTGTGCTGGAGAGTTTTAAGGGGGGTCAAACCTTGCAGGCCACCCTATGGGGGCATTTCTTTCCTAAGCCAAGGGGCGGGTCGATAACTCGCAATAAACTGTACATGTCCTTATAATGAATGCGCCCGCTGCAAGAAGAATACAAGGGGAGTTAGAACACACGCACACAAACACACACAGACACACACACACACACACACACACACACACATGAGGAACAGTGGGAAAAAGAGCACAAGATTGACAAGTACAGGATTATACAATATTACACATCAGTTACTGTAAAACGCACACACTCCGACACATACCCACAAAAACACATATTTACTGTTGCACGTCACCCAGTTGATCTGTGGTCCTCTGCATTGATGACCCTGTCCTATTCTCAAGATTCATCCTTCTGTCCTCATCCCTCTATCTGTCCTCATCCCTCTGTCCTCATCCCTGTCTGTCCTCATTCCTCTGTCCTCATCCCTCTATCTGTCCTCATCCCTCTGTCTGTCCTCATCCCTCTATCTGTTCTAATCCATCTATTTGTCCTCATCCCTCTGTCCTCATCCCTCTATCCGTTCTCATCCCTCTACTTGTCCTCATCCCTCTGTCCTCATCCCTCTATCCGTTCTCATCCCTCTATTTGTCCTCATCCCTCTGTCTTAAATTATTTTAGCCAGTTATTGCCCTTTATGTTTTTATGTTTTTTTTTTTTACTGCACTCTGTGAAGCACCTTGAGATTTGTCCTGCATTTTAAAGTGTGCTATATAAATAAAATTCATTATTATTATTATTATTATTATCCCTCTATCTGTCCTCATCGCTCAGTCTGTTCTCACTCTGTCCTCATCCGTCTGTCTGTCCTCAAGCTTCTGTCTGTCCTCACATCCGTCTATCCTCATCCCTCCATCTGTCCTCATCCCTCTGTCTGTCCTCATCCCCCTGTCTGTCCTCATCCCTCCGTCTATCCTCATCCCTCTGTCTGTCCTCATCCCTCTGTCTGTCCTCATCCCTCTGTCTGTCCTCATCCCTCTGTCTGTCCTCATCCCTCCGTCTATCCTCATCCCTCTGTCTATCCTCATCCCTCTGTCTGTCCTCATCCCTCTGTCTGTCCTCATCCCTCCATCTGTCCTCATCCCTCTGTCTGTCCTCATCCCCCTGTCTGTCCTCATCCCTCCGTCTATCCTCATCCCTCCGTCTATCCTCATCCCTCTGTCTGTCCTCATCCCTCTGTCTGTCCTCATCCCTCTGTCTGTCCTCATCCCCCTGTCTGTCCTCATCCCTCTGTCTGTCCTCATCCCCCTGTCTGTCCTCACCCCCCTGTCTGTCCTCACCCCCCTGTCTGTCCTCATCCCTGTGTCTGTCCTCATCCCCCTGTCTGTCCTCATCCCTCTGTCTGTCCTCATCCCTCTGTCTGTCCTCATCCATCTGTCCTTCCTTCCCTCCACTCTCTTCCTCTTTCTCTCAGAACTGTGGGCAAACCCTCAAATAAGCCGCACGTGTGTGTGTGCATGTGTGTGTGTGTGTGTGTGTGTGTGTGTGCGTGCGTATGTGTGTGTGTGGAGGGTAATTAAGGAATTGCTAATTAACTGGAAATGCATGTGCATGCTAAGTGGCTAACCATGTAATAGCCACTTGTAACACAGTGTCACCTCTCCCTGTGGGTGTGTGTTCTAACCCTATCCCATTTTTAACCTATTCATCCACTTTGTAAAGTCCCTTCCTCTCTCCCTCTCTTTCTCCCTCTCTCCCTCTCTCTCTCCCTCCCTCCCTCCCTCCCTGTGTGCTCCTCCCAGTGCAGACTGCAGGGCAGCAGAAGGGTGATAGGCACTGGAATCCAGATACTCAGAAACTTGGTGTCCGGGACCAGAGTGGACCACAGTAGATGAGGTAGGGGGGTGGGAGGTGGTAAGTTTAGTCAGTATACAGATTCCAGAGGGGGCCGGTGGGTATTTGGGGGGGGGGGGGGGGGGGGGGCTCAACCACACACAGTGAAGGAGGGTGGGAGGATTTATCGGGGGGGGGGGGGGGGTGAGTGGATGACTGAGGAGGTTACTCCTCAGATCCCTGATTCCCCCTCTGCAGCCGCTACCGTGGAACGTTCCATCGCCATGGCTTCTCCCACCTGACTCTGGCTCCTCCCACCAGAGTCCCAGTCTTTCACCATTGGCCGGTATGGGAGTTGCGTTGGTGAAACGTATGTGTCTCACCTACTGTGTTGAAAACCACGGGGCTCAAAAACAATTGTAGTGCTGAGTGCTGTCATCGTAGTGCTGAGTGTGTGTGTGTGTGTTTGTGTGTGTACTGTATGAGAGTGTGTGTGTATGTGTGTGTGTGTATGAGTGTGTGTCTGTGTTTGAATGTGAGAGAGAGTGTGTGTGTGCGTGTGTATGCGTGTGCGTGTGTGTGTGTGTGTGTGAGAGAGAGAGAGAGAGAGATGGAGTGTGTGTGTATGAGCGTGTGTGTGTGTGTGTGTGTGTGAGAGAGAGAGAGAGAGAGAGAGAGATAGAGTGTGTGTGTGTGTGTGTATGAGAGTGTGTGTGTGTGAGAGAGAGAGAGATAGAGTGTGTGTGTATGAGAGTGTGTGTGTGTGTGTGAGAGAGAGAGAGAGATAGAGTGTGTGTGTGTGTGTATGAGCCTGTGTGTGTGTGTGTGTGTGTGTGTATGAGCGTGTGTGTGGGTGTGTGTGAGAGAGAGAGAGAGAGAGAGAGAGAGAGAGAGAGAGAGATAGAGTGTGTGTGTGTATGAGAGTGTATGTGTGTGTGAGAGAGAGAGATAGATGGACTGTGTGTGTGTGTGAGAGAGAGAGAGAGAGTGTGTGTGTGTATGAGACTGTGTGTGTGTGTGTGTGTGTGTGTGTGTGAGAGAGAGAGAGAGATAGAGTGTGTGTGTATGAGAGTGTGTGTGTGTGTGAGAGAGAGAGAGAGAGACAGTGTGTGTGTGTGAGAGAGAGAGAGAGAGAGACTCACCAGGCTGCAGGGTCGTACTCGGC
>NC_140238.1:24274212-24296712 GCF_949987555.1 Borostomias antarcticus | reverse complement strand
TCTGTAAATGTGTGTGTGTGTGGTCCCTTATCAAGTCATGCAGTGGGGTAACATGCACCACATGCCCACTCTGCCACGGGCAGCGCTGGAGACCCAGACGCTCTGTTTGTCTCTCCCAGTCACCGTGTGTGTGTGTGTGTGTGTGTGTGTGTGTGTGTGTGTGTGTGTGTGTGTGTGTGTGTGTGTGTGTGTGTGTGTGTGTGCGTGCCCGTGCGTACGTGTGTGTGGTTCACTCCAACTCCAGCCACATCCCCCAATGCACTTCACCATCTCTGAGCACTGGCCAAGTGTAAACAACGTTGTGAAGATGGGTGAGACCAGCGTAGCAGACCTACACAAAGCGCCCAGGGGGAGGGGCTAGAGGTCGATTTGGAATCGGGCCCGAGTGTCTGTCAATCCAGTGGCTGGGAGGAGGTCACTGGTCTCGTCAAGGTGTCAGCAAGCCCAAAGGGTCAAAGTTCACTGAAGGGTGAGGGGACGAGCACATGCACCATCACAGCCACACACCAGGGGAAGGGGAGGATGCAGTTTCATATAAGATCTCCAAAAAATTACAAACCATCTACATGTGGATGTTGCAGATGAATGGTTTATAGCGTCATTTTTGGAGGTTGACAGTAACAACCAGAGTGGTTAGCCAGGCCAGTTTTTCATGGATGGACACATGGGTTTCATAGTGCATTTTGATTGGGTGGGTTCGTCAGAAGAAGTGGGCGGGGGGTGGGGGCGGGGCGAAGTACAGTAGGAGGCACCATTAAGTAGGCGGAGTTTAAAGAAAGCATGTAAAAAAAGAGGGAAAACAATGAATCGTCGTTATGGAGACACATTGTTAGCATGGGTGGTCAGTTCTGTCACAACACCCCCTCCACATTCACACAGCAGGGATATGAAGGGCTAGGAAACAGGACGGGCGCTGTCGGAGTGTAGAGCTTCGCTCTGAGCACGGTCACCTCGCCGGCCAAACCTCCGCTCCGCAGCCGAGGGCGATGAACGTGACCGTCGAGCGGCCGTCTGTTCGGACCGGCGCCACGGCGGCCGAGGATGTAATTCGAGGAGTGTCAAATTAAGGGGGGGGGGGCAGTCTTTGACGCAGCTTTGCGAAAAAGAGGCGCCGTCGTCGGTGCCGGTCCGAGAACAGCGCTGGTCTCTCGTGCTCACCGGGCCCTGGCGTCAGAATGGAAGCCGAAGGTCATTTCGACCCGAAGGTCATTTCGGAGGATGGCGAGGGCAGAGCCCATCGTGGTTCTTATGCCTTTGAAATCCACTGCTCTCTGAGACAGGCCTGCTAGCGTCGGGGTGAGTCCAGCCTGGAGGCCTGGTTCCTGCCCGGCACTCACTTATCACCCCGCCTTCCTCCCGTCCTGGAAAATCCCCCCCCGATGTTGATGTGGATGGATGGGTACCAGCGTGTAGAGGAGCACTTCCTCCCTCCCATCCAATCGTGACAGATCTGTGAGCGTTTGAAGGACGGGAGGAGGGACTGACGTGTCGGTGCCGGGGCAGAAACCAGCCCTAGGACCTCAGCTGGGGACCCCAACAGAACTTCTAGAGTTGACATCATGAGAAACATTCTGCATCTCTGTCCCCCAGCTGAGAGATCAATACTGATCAGAGGGAAGCGTGTTGATGTATGAAACACAACGACCAACAGGACTGTCTCTATACAAAACATTCAAACGCTATCAAAACCTTTACAGTGCAATACAGTAGTTTATAAAATCAGCACACACACACACACACACACACACACACACACTGAACAGCATAATACCTACTGTAACTAAATCAAACAACTAGTCTACTGTATCCCAATAGTGGACAAGCTGTCTGTCTAATTGGGCAGCTGAGTGGTTGTCTGACTGACTGACTAGTGAGACAGTATGATTGGCCAGCTAGTTTTCAGCCTGGTTGTGTGATTGGCTGCCTGTTGCCTGGCAGAGCAGTGGGGTAGAGCGTGTTGTGTTGTATGGGAAGTTTATGGGAGGTACTGTATGGCGTCGGTGTGTTGGTGCGTATGTGTGTGTGTGTGTGTGTGTGTGTGTGTGTGTGTGTGTGTGTGTGTGTGGTAACAGTGCCTCAGTGCTGGCTAGGTCTCCACCAACTAGGACAATTATATAAGATGTTCAGGGGCTGGTCATGCCTCGCTGAGCAATGCAAGATCCCCTTCAGACTCCATCTCCCTCTCTCTCCCCCCCCCCCTCTCTCCCTCTCTCTATCTCCCTCTCTATCTCTCTTTCTATCTCTCTCTCTGTTTCTGTCGCTCCCTCTCTCGTCTACTTGCTCTTGTCTTCAGATAGTCAGGCAGACGCACACACACACTCACACACACACACACAAGCACACACATACACAAACACACACACATGCAAGCACACACACACACACACAACACAGTCAAAAATGCTTGCACAAACACAATGAACGTGTGCAGTCGAATGCTCAGAGACTCACACAAACACACACACACACACACACACAGCTCCAGCTGGCCCCTCCCCCTTACCCCGAGTTCCGTGACCAGGATGTCCGTGATGCTGCCCAGAACTGTCACACAGTCAAAAATGTTCCAGGCATCTTTGAAGTAATTCTGAGAGAAGGAGAGAGAGGAACACATGTGAGGACAGAGAGGAAGGAAACAAGGAGAGGAGGGAAGGGAGGGAGGAGACATGAAAGGAGGGTGGGGGGGGGGGGGGGGGGCAAAGAAGAGAGATAGGAGAGCGGGAAGGAGAGAGGGAGGAAGGAGAGAGGGAGAGAGAAAGGAGACATGAAACGAGAGGAGAGAGAGGAGAGCGGGAGGAGAGAGAGGGAGGGAGAGCAAGAGGGAGGGGGAGGAGAGAGAGAGAGAGAGAGGAGTCAGTGTCCGACGGGGACAGACAGAGTGTCCCAGACGGCAGGCTGGCCTGGGTCCAGGAGCCCGAGGGACAGAGAGTACGAGCTCAGGGGGACGCCAGGCCAGCACCGCGACATGAACACACTGTACCGCAAGACCCCCACACCGTCACCACCAACACACACTCACAGCTTTTAACAGAGAGGGGGTGGGCGGGGGGGTGTAGAGAGAGAAAGAGAGAGAGATGTAGAGGGTTAGGGGGAGGGGGGTTGACAAAGAAAGAGGAGAGAGGAGAGACTGCGGAGCTGACTGCGAGGACCACTTTGTGTGCTGCCCTGACGGTGCCTGCAGGCCAAACGTCACATTAGACTGAGCTGGAGTAAAACACCGTACTCTAACAACTTGCTCTTTTCTACATGTGTGCGTGTGTGCGTGCCTGTGTGTGTGTGTGTGTGTGTGTGTTCGTGTGTCCTCTGTAGTATTCTGACCCTGTCCCACTAAATCTTCACCATCCTTAAAATCCCTGAGTCTCCCTCTCTCTCTCTGTCTCTCTCTCCCTCTGTCTCTCTCCCTCTCTGTCTCTCTCCCTCGCTCTCTCTCCCTCTCTCTCTCCCTTTCTTTCTCTCTCCTTCTCTCCCCCCCTCTCTCTTTCCCTCTCTCCCTCGCTCTGTCTCTATCTCCCTCTCTCTCTACTATTTAGTGTAGCTCTCTCCTCCATATCTCTTCCCACCACTCGTCATCAAACTGTCTCTTCCATGGCTCTCTCCTCTCCTCTTTTCCTCCATCCCCCATCACGCTGACGGCAGCCAATATTCTTATTACACCATCTCTCTCCTCTCTCTCCTCTCTCTCCCTCTCTCTTTCCCTCTTTCCTCTCTCTCTCCCTCTCTCTCCTCTCTCTTTCCCTCTTTCCTCTCTCTCTCTTCTCTCTGTCCCTTCCTTCACACCTCTTCAAGTTCTTCTCTAAACAATAGCTTATATCTTGCACTGTAACTTGGGAGAAGCATTGCTTGTTATAGTGTCACTATCAACATAATTGCTTTTAAAACATACAGTTACAGTTGTGTTTCTATGTGAAAACATTTGAAGGAATGGCACATGATGATAATAATAATTCTGAACTCTCACCAGTGCTCCGAAGGCGATGATCTTCAAAACACACTCCAGAGAGAACAGTGAGGTGAACACCCAGTTCAGCTTGGCCAGGACAGCTTCATAGGCTAGTGAAGCTCCATCGTACTACACACACACACACACACACACACACACACACACACACACACACACACACACACACACACACACACACACACACACAGAGGCATACAAGGACAGACATACACATATTTGTGCAAAACGCACAAATATTTCCACAAACACAAGCCAGGAAAAAGACAAGCACACAAACATTGGAGTCACACATGAGAACATGTGACACAACGATTCATTTACACAGAGAAACAGACACCGCCAGGAGCAGAGAGAGAGACTTTCACACAGTAACAGGTGAACAGGGAGAAACATCAGTTCAACCACGAGAAAATAACAGTTCATAATAGAATAAATGTGTTATTATGTGTGTGTGTGTGTGTGTGTGTGTGAGTGTGTGCGTGTGTGAGTGAGTGTGTGTGTGTGTGTGTGTGTGTGTGTGTGTGTGTGTGTGAGAGAGAGAGAGAGAGAGAGAGAGAGGAGAAGGCGCAAGAGATAACTGCACATAGAGAGTGAGAAAGAGACAATGTGAAAATGATTTGTTTATTGGTGTCTGGAGTTTCTAAGAGTGTGTGTGTGGGAGTATCCGTTCATGTGCATGTGTGTGTGCGCGTATGTGTGTGCGTGTGCTCCAGACCGCGTGACAATGTGCATGCTTCCCAGACGCGTACCTTCATCATCAGCACGATGGTGTTGAGCGCGATCATGGCCATGATGGTGTACTCGAACGGCGGTGACACCACAAACTCCCACATGCGGTACTGGAAGCTCTGCTTGTTCTGAGGCATGTGTCTTGTCAGGGGCCTGGCGTTGATGGCAAAGTCTATACAGGCTCTCTGGGAAACACACACACACACACACAAACACACACACACACGCACACACACACACACACACACCACAAGGTGGGTTCATGTTTAACATGACAGACAAGCGTTTAAACCCTGTCACAGTGACCAACGCCCGCTCAGGGTGTAGCTATCCTCACTTAATTATATTACATTACTTTACATTACAGTCATTTTGCTTTTATCCATAGCGAAGGACAATACATAATAATAATAATAATAATAATAAATCATTATAAAGCACTTTTCATGAGTATGATAAAATGCTGATAAAATGGTTCAGCTACATTGTCTCCTTCTCAAATGCCAAATGGTGACATTACCTCAATTCCTGAACGTAGCTTAGCTTAACCCAACCCATCTTAACACTAGCCTAACCTAAATCAGCTACACCTAGCTTCTCAAACTATATCTTAGTTTATAATCACTTCATTTTTCTCGAGGCTGTAGTCCTCCATCATCTTGTCTCCCTGCTCTTGGAAGGTGATGATGATGAGGGCGACGAAGATGTTGACGAAGAAGAAGGGGAAGACCACGAAGTACACCACGTAGAAGATGGACATCTCCATCCGGTACCCCGGACTCGGGCCCTGGTTCTCATAGGTCGCATCCACTGAATGTTTCAGCACCCTGGACAGCAACACAGAGAGATGCCATACTGTACTCTACTGTAGGTGAAGAGAAGGCATGTGTGTGAATGCTTTGCGTGTGTGTGTCTGTGTGTATGTTGGTGTGTGTGTGTGTGTCTGTGTGTGTGAATGCTGTGCATCGGTGTGTGTCTGTGCGTGCGTGTGTGTGTGTGTGTGTGTGCGTGTGTGTGTGTGTGTCTGTGTGTGTGTACTGTATGTGTGTGTGTGTGTGTGTGTGTGTGTGTGTGTGTGTGTGTGTGTGTGTGTGTGCTAGGGTTGCAAAATTGCGGGAATATTCAAAGTTGGAAACTTTCCATGGGAATTAACGGGAATTTATGGGAATTAACGGGAATTTATGGGAATTAACGGGAATTAACTGGGAATTTGGAGGTTATTTATACCAACTGTATTTATCTTGTCATAAACAGACATAAATATAAACATTTTGCTTTGTCATAAGCAGACATGCAGGCAAACATTTCTAATACATTTTTTTTTTTACATTTCTAATAAAAAAAATTAATTACATTTTTTGCTTAATCTATTTGTGAGTAGAACTTTAATAGATTCTAAAGCCCTCTTAGTGTGCAGGATGCTAGGAATTAGCTGTGCATGTAATGGATGAATGCACAGTATAGGGTTGAAATTCAACTGAATTTGCATTAAATCAGGTTGTTTTAACCAAGATCATGCTGCAAGATCTAGAATTACATTTTATGTTTTTTCTCCAACTAGGCTACATTTAAGTTCCCTATTATAGGGGTGTGTGGTGGTATAATAGCGGTCTAATGCATCGTGTTCTGGTGCAGCTGACCACCGGGAACCGGTGGTCTCGCCAGATCCGAGTATGGCCCAATCCCAGAGGGAGTGGCCTATTGGGCCGCCGCTCCCTGAGGGTGGTTAGTTTAATCTCTGTCTGAGAGTTCGTCACACAACAGCAACCCTGTCTGGTGTTGGAATTATGGTTGCGAGCTGAGATAGTCATGGAGGTGTCTCTCCCTTTCACATTGCCAACCGGCCGGGTTGTGTGACGAATCCTCAACAGTTAGTAGGGGATAATTGGACACCAGGTCAGAGTCAATTGGCTACCAAATTGGATGAAAATGGGATAAAATTCTAAAATAAGTATATAAAATAACATTTAAAAATGTTGAAAAAAGCAGTTATAGGCTGCAAAAAAAGGTCAACATTTCCCAAATTCCCGAGCTTAACTTCCCATGGTAAATTTCTGGAAAGTTTACGGAAATTTACCGGAGATTTTCCACCCCTTTGCAACCCTAGTGTGTACTGTATGTGTGTGTATGTGTGTGTGTGTGTGTGTATGCGTGTGTGTGTGTGTGTGTGTGTGTGTGCGTGTGTGTACTGTGTGTGCATGTGTGTGTGTGTGTGTGTGTGTGTGTGTGTGTACTGTGTGTGTATGTGTGTGTGTGTGTGTGTGTGTGTATGTGTGTGTGTGTGTGTGTGTGTATGTATGTGTGTGTGTGTGTGTGTGTGTGTGTGTGTGTGTACTCACTGCGGCCACCCCTCTCCGGTAGACACGGTGAAGAGGGTGAGTAGGGCCCAAAGCACGTTGTCGTAGTGGAAATCGTACTTCTTCCACTCCCGCTTCTGCGCCTTCACTTCATTGTCGCGTTCGTACACCAGGTACTCGCCCCTAGAACACACCCACAGAACCCCACGTTATTGTGTTTGTATACCAGGGCTGCGTTCCGAATCGCATACTTCTACTTCTTACTACCAGTACCTACTACAGCTGCCCTTAGAAAGTACGTACTTTGCAAGCAGTAGGCATCCAATTGGGACATACTACCTTGTCATAACATTGCGCCTTGAAATTAGCCCACATCCGTCGCTGTCCATAACGTGACATTCGTCTACAGCTGTCAACTCGCGCATGTGACGCACATTACCGCTGCGCAAAGGATTGTGGGTCAGAATAGCCAGAAAAGCCTGCTGGCGTGCATACTGCAAAATACGACCGGATGTAGTTGGTCATCCTGGTACTTTTGCCATACTGCATGTGGCATACTATGTATTGGGACATACTACATTCTGTTTTGGCATACTATATAGTAGGGTAGTAGGCGATTCGGAACGCAGCCCAGGTACTCGCCCCTAGAACACACCCCCAGAAACCCACGTTATTGTGTTCGTACACCAGGTACTCGCCCCTAGAACACACCCCCAGAACCCCACGTTATTGTGTTTGTATACCAGGTACTCGCCCCTAGAACACACCCCCAGAACCCCACGTTATTGTGTTTGTATACCAGGTACTCGCCCCTAGAACACACCCCCAGAAACCCACGTTATTGTGTTTGTACACCAGGTATTCGCCCCTAGAACACACTCATATTCTATAACCCTAACTCCTATTCTACCGTATAACTCGAACTCCTATTCTATAACCCTAGCTCATGGTCGACGTTACGCTTGAGATCAATAGTACATTACATACTGTAGGGGGCTGTCTGTTTCAAAACCTAACTCATCTTTCATTGATGGGATCGACTGGAAACACTTCAACACTTTGTGCGCGGCATGTGAGCACCACATGTACACAGTATGCATGTACAGTATGTTATGCATGTACAGTATGTGTGTGTGTGCGTGCGCATGTTCTCACCTGCAATCGCGCTCAAACTCTTTGGACTCGTCCGTGCAGTAGAAGAATCGTCCTTTGAAGAGCTGCACGGCCACCACAGCGAAGATAAACATGAACAGCATGTAGACGATGAGGATGTTCAAGACGTTTTTCAGGGAGTTCACCACACAGTCGAACACCGCCTGGAGAGAGAGAGAGAGAGAGAGAGAGAGAATCCTTTGAATGAATAGGCATAATTTGTTGGGCTACCAACAGCATGGATGTAGAACAGTGACCTTTGGATGAATAATTGCAAAATGGCGCAATGGTACTGATTGTTTGCGAGATATTTTTATCTATCTATCTATCTATCTATCTATCTATCTATCTATCTATCTATCTATCTATCTATCTATCTATCTATCTATCTGTCTGTCTGTCTGTCTGTCTACAGTATCTCTCTGTCTGTCTAGATAGATAGATAGTTAGATAGTTAGATAGATAGATAGATAGATAGATAGATAGATAGATAGATAGATAGATAGATAGATAGATAGATAGATAGATAGATAGATAGAAAAGCTAGCAATTTGATGGTGTAGGAGGGCAGTATTTATACTGAGGTGTGAGTTTAACCAATTCAACTTGGTTACACTGGCATAGTACTTCTGGCAAGACTACATGACTACATGCCATGTAGTCTTGTTGTTCTGGACGTACAGTACCTTGACTACATGGTAATAACGTTGTTCTGGACATACCTTGACTACATGGTAATATGTTGTTACTATCTGGTAATATGTTATTCTGGCCGTACCTTGAGCTTCGGAAGGCGCTTGATGGTCTTCAGAGGTCTCAAGACTCTTAGTACCCTCAACGACTTGATGGTGCTTAAGTCTTTACCTTTACTGCTGCCCCTGTTCACACACACACACACGCACACACACGCACACACACACACACACACACACACACACACACACACACACACACACACACACGCATACACACAAATGAAGGTACAGTCAGAGAAGGAGGGGATTGTTGGGGAGGCGTCCAGCGCAGTCCTCTCAATCCAGCATGGCAGGAAGCGGCCATTCCTAGGAGGAAGTCATCGCCGAGTTAACTCCAGTTGAGTAACTGCGACTGGGTTGAGCAACATAGCAACACATGCTGCGTTGCTATTCATGTTAGCTTGCCCTGTAGAATAGGTACAATGTTAGCACTGTTGCTACATGCTATTGAAACACAGCAGTCAAGGAATCTCTACATGCTAATGTTCTGATACTAATGAGTGGTATCAGAACTGCCCTGACTCGCAGAAATATGCAAGGCAATCAACACTTCGCTCAGTGGCTAAAACGTCAGCTAGCACACATGCCTGACTGATAGTGCAGTCTGCTCATGCTCCATAGAAACCTAGCTAGCTTCTCATGCTTTTCAGAAACCTGTGGCTCCATCAACAGAATGGTGGAGCAGGGGTGGACTGTTTCCCTCCAGAGATGTTTGAAGAGAGAGTTAGCATTTATCCTCATTCCTTTATTTAGCATTAGCATGTATCCTTATTCCCTTTTCAGCTGAAAACCCCTGAAGATTTACAATCACTACTGTAGCCTGTCCCATGATGATAAGGTACGGCCATGTCTGCTCCTCCTCAGGTAGGCTGATTGAACCAACAACCTTAGCTGAGCAAGACAAAGGTAAGGGGTTCTGATTCCATCGGGACCATACATGGATTTTACTCCATAGCGTGAGGTGTACATACTGTGTATGCAACAGCTTCTGTACACTATCACTTTGGACATGGACATTTGCTAACGGTCCATTTCAAATAAGGATTGCCAACAGGTCATTACAGGTGACATTTCTTTCCATCAGCCAGACTCTCTCAGTATACTGTTCGTCTCTAAGGGTGCTGTCTCTTAGTATACGTACGTCTCTAAGGACCCTTTCACACCTACGTTGTTTAGTCCGGACTTTCAGACTTTCCAGTTTGATCCGAACCAAATTGACAGGTGTGAAACCTCCTGGACCACGGTGCGCAGATCAAAGACTCGGTCTTTGGTCCGACCTCATGAGGGGGTCTCGGCTCGAACCAAGGTTCGCTGCTGCCTAATGTGAAATCAAAGGTTCGCACTTCCGGATCAAACAGACGTGCGTCCATCCGCAAACCAATCAATGTCAAGTATAAGGAGACGCACCCCCATGCAAGCAATGACGACATAATGTAGGTCTGCCACCAAAAATCCTTTGGTCCGCTGGTGTGAAAGCAAAAGTTATGGAACTAATCAATAAAAATAACAAGTGTGAAAGCGCCAAACGGGATTCTGGTTCGGACCTTGGTCTAGACCTTGAGGTGTGAAAGCGTCATAAGAGCTCTGTCTCTCTGCTGGCATTCCACCCCCTCACCTGCACAGCTGCCCTCTAATAGCCCCTTCAAACCCACTGGTTTCATAGCATCACCCAAACAGCATGACCTTTTGTCTTGTGCTGGCAAAGACAAAAATAGTAACAAGCATCTCTTGACTGAAATGCCCAGACAAACCTCTTTTGTTTTTGGAGGGTATACCATGGGATTCTAAATGTGTGGGTGCGGGGAGGTATACACTGTAGCAAGCCAAGCCCAATGTTTCAAACACCTGTCCATCCAGACAGTAAATGACTAACTACTGTTGCTAACTAACACATGTAGACCTCATGACTTTACCGTCTCTCTCTGTTCTACACATCTAGATTTATCTAGGGGTCGTCTCTACCTGGCCTCAGGGTTTGGTGGGTCCAGGACGACCTGAACAAGGTCAAAGGTCATCTGGAGGAATGCCCGGGGTATTCTAGAGCCCCCTGCTCTGTCTGCAGCCACCTGGTTCTCACAGCTGTTACACCAGATGGAAGACTACTGCTGGATGACTGTGTGTGTGTGTGTGTGTGTGTGTGTGTGTGTGTGTGTGTGTGTGTGTGTGTGTGTGTGTGTGTGTGTGTGTATGTGTGTGTGTGTGTGTAGATTTATACATGACTATGGTTCTGTGTTTGTATGGGTATTATTTTCCCTCTGCACGTGTGTTGGTTCAGTGTTGGTGAGTGTAATAACAATCTGTATTTGTATGAGTGAGTGTAATAACACATCTGTGCTTGTATGAGTGAGTGTAATAACACATCTGTATTTGTATGAGTGTAATAACACATCTGTATTTGTATGAGTGTAATAACACATCTGTGTTTGTATGAGTGTAATAACACATCTGTGTTTGTATGAGTGTAATAACACATCTGTGTTTGTATGAGTGAGTGTAATAACACATCTGTGCTTGTATGAGTGAGTGTAATAACACATCTGTGCCTGTATGAGTGAGTGTAATAACCCATCTGTGTTTGTATGAGTGAGTGTAATAACACGTGTTTGTATGAATTCTGCTCTCCCTGAGCCCTATTTCCATGACTTGCTGCTTCTCTCTGCGTTCTCCATCGTCTACCTGGCTCTCCAGGTGCAGAACAGCCTTCCTACTGTGCCTTTTCAACTCTATACCGGTCAACTCTATACTCTGTCTATACAACTCTATAAAGGTTCGTTTTGGGTCATATTTTTGTTCACATTGATTCACCTTTGATTCACTTGGGTAAATCAGTTCAGTTGAACATCCTGATCAGGTCATGTTGAAACTTGACTTGATTTAGATTCAGTTCAGTTCATTCACTTGTTTCGATTCACTTGTTATTCACATCATATGTATTTGAGTTAGGGAACTGGTCCACAGACAGACCAGGGTGAAAGACGGAGAGAGAGAGACAAGTAGGCGACAGTGAGGAAGGATGGACAGACGGACAGATGAATGGACAGGTCTTTAAAAAGAAAGAGAAGAAAATGATCTGAAGGACGAGCACTGATAGGGCAGAACAAAGATGAAAGAGAGAGAGAGAGAGAACTTTACCCTCCGCCGCTCCTGTTGGGGTCCGGATGGAGAGAGACACGGAGACAGGAAGAGAAAGAGAGGGAGAGGACAGGGCACAGGGAAAGGACAGGTTTGGAGGAGGAAAAACATTCACATGAGAGACAGAGAAAAGTGAGAGAAAAAGAGGAGTGCAAGGCCTGCGTTTTTATTAGCTCATCCCCCACCCACCCCTCCAACACACACACACACACACCTCCATTTCAGACAAACTCTAGGATGGTACCCAGCACCACACTAGTGCCTTCATCACTGATACGTTTCAGCGAAGACGCTTCATACTGTATGACTCCACACAAACGGGGGGATGTCAATGTTAGTAGCACATCTGCACTGACCTATCTGAGCCTAGCCTAGCCTTGGGTCAGGCGCTGTGACATCTGTCCTCAGTCTTGTCTGAGTAACAAGCAGGATGACGAGGCAAGCCCGGATTCCTCCCATCACCAGACTGTGGATGCCAGACTAATTCGATCAAAGGAGTGATACATATCTCCAATGAGAGTGCCCGGTCTATCTGGAGTGCCGTTTGATCTCCACCAATCGAATTAGGGGTGCTATCGGTATCTGCTAGGAGTCTGTTGCAGCCCTCTGTGGTTTTAGTGTAATCTACTGATCTAGTATCAGGGACTACAACCCCCAGCATGCCCATCAGGAAATGTGGGCTTCAGGCCAAACCAAAGATTTATGCTACATTCCAGTTGTATGGGAGGCTGGAATTTGGCACCCGGGATGACATCATATCCTAGTTAAATTCATTTCCAGAAACAAAATATGAAAAACCCACGTATGTATCTTTGTAGTTCTAGCCAAGTTAGCCATTGTTAGCAATACAAGTTGATAACAACGCACTGTGCTATTTTACGCATACAAATACCGTAGCAACATTGTCAATTAGAAGTTGGACAGTACTGTGTGTATGACTGATTTAATGAGACGCAAATAAGACAGAAGCACTACTAAACAGTCTTATTACAGCTTTCACTTATTGTCGACACGCAGAGCAGCCATCTTGATTTGAAGTCAGCAGCCGACATCGATGAGGTCGGGGTTGATTTTGTCCCCCGAGTAAAATGCCGGAAAAACGAGTTCAGGTGATGTATTTGATGACGATTTTGATGTCGAACTCGGGAAATCCGATGTTTCCTATACAACTGGAACACAGCATTATGTGAAGGGGACATACAGAGGGACTACTACCCCCAGCATGCCCCTTGGGAAACATACGCTATAGGCCGTACCAGAGATTTATGTGAGGTGGATGGAGAGATTTCTCTGTGGATCAGTACTGTACATACAGTACGGTAGGTGGCAGTGTGTGTGTGTGTGTGTGTGTGTGTGTGTGTGTGTGTGTGCGCCTGTCTATCTGTCTGTCTCTCTGTCTGTCTGTCTGTCTGTCTGCATGTGGTACCATCAGTCAGTCCCATTTCCCTAAGCCTCCAAACGCAGGCCGAACACAAAAAGGTAAACACACACAAACACACGCACACACACACATAGACAAAACACACACATATAAATGTAACACTTCCCCAGTGGGGTTAGGAGACACAGAAATATAAACACACTCCTACCATCATCCAAAGGTTAGTGACACACACAAACACACACACACACACACAGGCACAAGGACTGGGGGTCAACCCCCCACAGACAGGGGGCGCCACCACTGTCACCCAGGAGCACCTATCTCCTCCACCTCAGAGGACTCTAGAACTTGAGGGTCTGATCTGACGTAGCCCCTCCTCCAGTGGCTCGGTGAGGTGTCAGAGAATCTGATCCTAGATAAGCAATTCAAGGCAACTTCTACAGCTGGTCTTTCAGCCAGGGCAGAGCAGGAGAGGAAAGTGGGAGAGAGGAAGGGATGGGGGGAGATAGATAGATAGATAGATAGATAGATAGATAGATAGATAGATAGATAGATAGATAGATAGATAGATAGATAGATAGACAGACAGACAGACAGACAGACAGACAGACAGACAGATAGATAGATAGATAGATAGATAGATAGATAGATAGATAGATAGATAGATAGATAGATAGATAGATAGATAGATAGATAGATAGATAGATAGATAGATAGATAGATAGGTGGGGGAGGGTGTAGGGAGGGGATATTCGGCAACACAGCCAGGTGTCTATTTCTATACTACTGTAATAGCCATTGCATATGGAGAGCAGGTTGTGTGTGTATGTGTAAGTGCACACCGACCTCACTCCTATAGCTGCCGTCAGGCCTCAGCCCAAAATTCCATTTAGATTCAGTCGACTCGTCAAGTGAAATTCAATTTTAGCCTAAGATTAACTTGAGAGCTGGCTGGTATCGGTCATCTAACACATAAATGAGCAACTCTTGGCCTGTCCACTGGCCTGTCCGTCTGTCCGTCCGTTCGTCCTTCTATCAAGTCTTTCCTCAGACACCATCAGCCTGACGGCATTCATATTTGGCACGGTTATCTGCAGGGGCCCCGGACAGACTGTGACAGGGCTGGGTTTTTAATTAATTAATGTTTTGGCAAATTTTTATATAAAATACTGATCCGAGCCAGTAGAAATACTGTAGTGCTCCGAATAGAGCCTCCAGCGTTCAAGCTTTACAGAATTACTTTCCCGTTGTCAGCTTTGCTCAACATCAGTACGTTCTATTGTCCACCCAATACTAGCAGCTAGCTAGCCAAAACACGCTCTCATTCAGAAGGGTGCTCCAATGGGTATCAGAACAAAAATACATTAATGGGATAGTTGTTTTTAGACAGCATGTTTACCCTGCCCCCCCCCCCCAAGTAGGAATGTACTTGTGCATTTTGGTCTTCAGGTCTTCCATGTAACTACTTACTACATAATTAGAGCCATGGTCACAATGTCTGCCTGTATAGAAAGACAGAAAGATAATGGGTGACATCATCTACTGTCTAGTAAGCGTCAATGTTCCTGATTGGCCTCTTGTCCCTGACTTGGGCTCTGCCAGTGTAGAGTACATCTGAAAAGCTCTACTCTACTCTACTCTACTCTACTCTACTCTACTCTACTCTACTCTACTCTACTCTACTCTACTCTACTCTACTCTACTCTACTCTACTCTATGCACACTCAGAACAGTGCTGCTAGGATCCTGGTGAGAGTGTGGAAATATGAACACATTACACCCATCCTTCATTCACTAAACTGGCTTCCATCTCTTCTAGGATTGAATACAAAATCTAACTCATCAGTGCATCCACGGCAATGCCCCCCCCCCTTCCTCAAGGAACTGCTCACCCCTCAAACCTCCTCATGAAACCTTCGCTCTGGAAACAGCACCTTCTCCTTCCCCCCAGGACCAGGCTCCGCCCTGTGGGGGGTCCAGCCTTCCACTCATCTGTGGAATCCTCTCCCTGACCCCCTGAGAGCACCACAGCCTGCTGATGTCTTTAAAAAAGGACTACAAACCTGCCTTTTTAGCGGAGCCTTACATTTAATGAACTTTTTTGACTTTCATGCTTTATTGTTTTTTATGCTTCTTTGTTTTTATTCTTGTGTTTTGGTCTTTGACCAAACCCCTTTGAGATTAGTTTCAAATGTAAAGTGCATTACAAATGAAATGTATTATTATTATTATTATTATTATTATTATTATTATTATTATTATTATTATCATTAATTAGATGTACACAAAGTGCCTAGAGGTGGGTTTGGAACACATCCTGCTTTGCTTGAATTGGGTGTTCATTATTTTCCTGATCTTTGTGCGTATATGCGGCATAACAAAATTGTTTTGATCTGTCCTAGGCAGCAGGGGATTACTAGGAGGGTGAGTACATACTGTACACACACACACACACACACTGGCTTGCATATTCAAGACTGGTTAATACACCTCAATATCAACAGGAATCATTGTATACCTGCATTCCCTGCAAGACCTGTCCAAAACCTGTCCTTTCAATCTGGTCCTCATAAAACAGGTAGAATTCAGATTATTATTTTTAAGAGTCTGTCAAAACAGTCTATCGCGCTACAGTCCCGTTGCCCCTCTCTACTACAGCCTCTACTACAGCCTCTATTATACAGCCTCTACTAGAGCCTCTACTATCCTCTACTACAGCCTATATTACAGCCTCTACTACAGACTATTATACAGCCTCTATCATACAGCCTCTATAATACAGCCTCTCCTAAGGCCTATATTACGGCCTCTACTACATCCTCTATTATAAAGCCTCTAGTACCGCCTCTATTATACAGCCTCTACTACAGCCTCTATTATACAGCCTCTACTAGAGCCTCTCTCTCATCACTGCCTTCCACATCCATTCTCTGTCCTTAAACAAAAAATAAATAAATAAATGTACCCAAACTACTAAACAGTTAGCCCCATCTGCAACCCATGCACCACGTTTCTAACGAACATACGGTAGCCATTCCTTATCAGAGCCTGAGTCTGTGGTCTAGCTCCTTGGCGTGCAAAGGAAGGAGGCTTAAATACCTGCTCCGTCTGGTGGGGGTGGAGTATACGGGGGGGCGGGGGTTGATTGGCGCCGTCACCTCCCATCCCCCCAACTCTAGAAGCGCCTGGGCAGTTAAAGGGTTACAGGTGCCTGGGGTGGTCCTCACTCCCACGGGCATGAACGGTGGGGGGGGGGGGGGGGGGTAGGGTTTTGGAGGCGGGGGGGGGGGCGGGGGGGTTAGGAAAGAAGGGGGAGGTGGGGTGGAAGCAGAGAGGCTGCCGTCGTCCAGTATTAGACTGACTGTGGTTGGATGTCAATAGCGTTGGGTAGGAGCAGGAAGAGAGACAGCCATGACAGAGCCATGAGTCTTAAGGGGCAATGAATAAAAAGAGAGAGTCAGAGAGAGAGAGAGATGGAGAGAAGACAGAGAGACGGAGAGAGAGAGAAAAGACAGAGAGAGAGAGAGAGACAGACAGAAAGAGAGTGAGAGAGACAGACAGAGAGAGGAGAGCAGGGCGGTGCTCCAGGGTGCCTGTGGCATCTCTTAGCTTGGATAGGATGGCCAGTAGAAGCTACTGACAGGAGGGGGCAGCAGGCAGGGTATGGTGGGGGGAGAGGAGGAGAGTCAGGGAGGAGAGGGGGAGAGGGGAGGTGATAGAGGAGGAGGAGGAGGAGGAGAGGGCAGGAGGAGGAGGAGGAGGAGGAGGAGGAGGAGGAGGAGGAGGAGGAGGGAGACTTACGTGAAGGCGAAGGCCACCAGAGCACCACTAACCACTATAAAGTCCAGGATGTTCCACAGGTCACGGAAATAAGAGCCCTGATGCAGGACCAGACCCAGATCCACCATCTGAGAGAGAGATAAAGAGAAAGAGAGAGAGAGAGAGAGAGATAGAGAGAGAGAATGTGAGAATGTGAGAGGGAGTGAGTGAGAAAGAGAGAGAGAGAGATACAGAGAGAAAGAGAGGGAGAGAACAACAGAGAATGAGAGGGAGAAAGAGAGAGAAAGAGAGAGGGAGAGGGAAAGAGAGAGAGAAAGGGCAGAAAGGGAACGAAAAGAGGAGAAGATTCCACATCAGCAACTCTGGCTGTCATTCCCTAGGCTGTATCAAATATTACTGTATGTCTCAAGCCTACAACAGAATGCTTAGTCCCAGATCCTAGGGGACTGTGGAGCAGTACTTAGCCCAGGGAAGGCTCTTGATCCTGGGATGAAGGACCCCCAGGAGGGTGCCTTACCTTGATCAGCATCTCAAAGGTGAACACGCCTGTGAACACATAGTCAAAGTAGCGCAGCACCTGCACACAGAGAGAGGGAGCGGGCGTTAATTTGGGTGTGTGCCTGTGTGCCTGTGGGACTGGTCCATGTCAGAAAGGGGGGGTGTTCTAGGTGTGTATAGTGGACCGTCCTACGTTGTTGCGGGGGGATTCTGGCCACACCGGGTCCTCTGCAGCCAGGGCGATGCTGCTCATAGCGATGACCAGCAGGATGGCGAACTCAAAGTAGCGTAGGGTGCAAATGTAGTGGCACATCCTCCGGAACCTGATCACACACACACAAACACACACACACACACGCACACACACAGATAAACATATTATGTACTGTATGTATGTGTGTGAGAGAGAGAGAGAGGGAAAGAGAGAGAAAGAGAGAGGGATGGTGTGTGTTTGTATGCGTGTAGTGTGTGTGTGTGTGTGTGTGTGTGTGTGTGTGTGCGGAGGTCCTCTCACGGGTTGGTGGTGGAGAGGATGAACATGGAGCTGTAGGGAGGCATCGGCCTGGGTCCACCTTCACCACCCTTCTCATCATCATCATCCTCTTTGTCCTCCTTCTTCGGCAGGGGCTCAGTGTTGGCGTTCCTGTTGACTGAAGACAGGAGAGGAGAGACGCAGAGATGGAGGGATGAGAAGAAAGATGGAAAGATGGAGGGATGTGAAGGGAGAAGAGAGATGGAGAGATGTGAAGGAAGGAGAAGAGAGGAGAGATGGAGAATGGGGGAGGAGGGGAGAGATGGAGAGATGGGAGGAGGGGGGGAGAGATGGAGGGAGGTGAGGAGAGGAGAGAGAAGGTTAGGATGAGGGTGAGGTCACAAGATACAAAAGTTATATCGATTTATCCCATGCCTGTAAAGCTTGGCACACAGGTACAAATGCGGGCGCGCGCGCACACACACACACACACACACACACACACACACACACACACACACACACACACACACACACACACACACACACACAGTCAGTCCACAATCTAGCTCTCCTGGTGTCTCCCTCACCCTGCAAAATAGCGTTGGTGGAGGGGAACATGGGCATGTCCACAGCCGTGTGGTCCAGGTGAGCCAGCCTGGTGCTGTTCCCAAGATGGCTGACGTTCCCGTAGCTGTCCACGGGCACCAGGCTCCCATGGGTGCTGCTGCTTGCCAGCTGGAGGCCCGAGCCGAAGCCTGGGGCCGGAGTGTGGTTGCTGGCCTGGCCGGGGGGGCCCTGGCTGGGCCTCTGCGGGGTGGAGCTGGTGGCCAGCTGGCTGTTGGTGACGTTGTCCAGGTCCTCGCTGTACTGGCTGTCCTGCCTGGGCAGGTTCTTCTGGATGGGCCGGGTGGTGGAGAGGTTGGGACCACTGCCATCCCTGAGAGATGGAGGGAGGGAGGAGAGAGGGAGGGAGGGAGGAGAGGGAGAAAGAGGTGGAGAAGAGGAGCATGAGAGAGGAGGTTAGAGGATGAGAGGAGCAGTGAGGGAGAGAGACAGAGAGAGAGCACCTCAGGTTATGAACGCTCGTGAGCGGCTGAGCCGACCGTTCCCAAAGAGAGAGAGAGAGAGAGAGAGAGAGAGAGAGAGAGACAGAGAGAGAGAGAGAGACAGAGAGAGAGAGAGAGAGAGAGAGAGAGAGAGAGAGAGAGAGAGAGAGAGACAGAGAGAGAGCGCCCTCCCCGGTCCAACCCCTCACACACCTCCTCCGATGCGTCCTCGTCCTCTCCCTGCGCCCCTCGCCCTCCGGCTGGTTGCCGTGGCGGTGCCGCCGCGGCCTCCTCTCGCCTTCGCCGCCCTCCTGCTCCGCCCCTTCCCCGTCCTTCCTCCTGTGCCTCCCCCCTCCCCCTCCTCCTCCTCCTCCTCCTCCTCCTCCTCCTCCTCCTCCTCCTCCTCCTCCCTCCTCATCCTCCGCGGCCCTCCTGTGTGACCTGGTCCTCCGGTGCTCCGACTGGCCGCCGCCCTGGCCGCCGCGCGCGTGGTGGTGCCTCCTGGCGGGGGGCCTGTCCTCGGAGGAGGTGTGGCCGGGCGCGGGGGGCGTCCAGGCGGGTGTGGGGAGGCGTGGTGGTGCTGGTGGCCGTGGCGGTGGTTGTCCGTCTCCTTGCGGCTCCGCCGGCTCTCTGTGGACTCTCCGCGCTCCAGCGGGGGTCTCCTGGGTGCCGAGCCTCCTCCCCCTCCTCCCCCTCCCCCTCCTCCTCCTCCTTCTCCCTCGTGGAGGTGCGTCTGCTTGCGGAGCAGCTGGTCCGCGTCCGCGGTCCCGGTGCCTGGGGGTGGGCTGGCGTTGGTGGCGGCGGTCTTGTTGGTGTTGTTGTTGCGGTTCTCGTGGGGGTCCACCACCAGGGGGCGGTCCAGGTGGGTCATCATGTCCGGCCGGATGTGGCGGGAGTAGGCCACCTGAGGGGAGGGGGTGGGGGGGCGGAGGGGAGAGGAGTCAGGTATGGGATGTTTGACAAAGAGAGAAAGAGAGAGAGAGAGAGAGCGTGAATCGAAGGAGGTTGGAGGAAACTCGAGTGTTGATCTCATCTCGACAAAAACGTTTTCGCGAAAGATACCCTCAGCCCAGAAACACACACAGATCAGTGCCGATAAGCCCAGGAGGCATTAGGTTATCGAATACTGTGTGAAACAACCAAATCTTAATGTTCCGCTAGTCGACTGATACACAAACAAACTGGCTAGTTCATCCCTAAACTACCACAGACTAAAATCTACCAAGCCTCTCTGTCTCTTCATCACAGCAGCTCATACTGTTAGCGGCCAG
The DNA here is from genome assembly GCF_949987555.1 of Borostomias antarcticus. Taxonomy (NCBI): domain Eukaryota; kingdom Metazoa; phylum Chordata; class Actinopteri; order Stomiiformes; family Stomiidae; genus Borostomias; species Borostomias antarcticus. The sequence continues at coordinate 24,276,232 of NC_140238.1, read as the reverse complement.
AGACTAAGAGGCGGCTGATTGCCTTCATTGCCGCGCAGGTGTCTTGATATTTACCCCGTCCGACTCTCCCTCTTTCCCCATCCTTGCCTTCCAGCGGTCCTCGGGGTCCAGCTGGTTGTAGAGGGCCTCGCGGCTGCTGACCAGAGTCTGCCTTCTCAGCTCCTTGGTGCGCTGCTCCCACACCGACTTACTGCCCCCTTTATGGTTCTTCTGCTGCTCCTTACTGAGGGAGGGAGGGAAGGAGGGAGGAGGAAGGGAGGAGGAGGGAGGGAGGGGAGGAGGCAGAGGGAGGGAGGAGGAGGGAGGGAGGGAGGGGAGGAGGCGGAGGGAGGGGAGGAGGCAGAGGGAGGGAGGAGGCAGAGGGAGGGTGGAGGAGGGAGGGAGGGGGAGGAGGCAGAGGGAGGGAGGAGGAGGGAGGGAGGGGAGGAGGCGGAGGGAGGGAAGGAGGAGGAGGACGGAGGGAGGGAGGGAGAGGAGGAGGATGGAGGGAGGGAGGGAGGGAGAGGAGGGGATAGAGGTAAGAGTTGAGAGAGAGGTGGGAGAGGGGGATGAGGAGAGAGCAAGAGAGAGCAAGAGCAGAGGAGGAGGGGCGGGAGAGAGAGGACGAGAAACATGCGAAAGGACAGGACGGTTGACAGTTATGAGAGGAAGTGAGGATGAGAGCGAGGGATGAGAGTGAGGGATGAGAGCGAGGGATGAGAGTTAGGGATGAGAGTGAGGGATGAGAGTGAGGGATGAGGAGGGAAGAAAAGAACAGTTGGGTGAAGCTTCACAGAATGTCAAATCCACGGTTGGTATTTGAGCAATAAACACTCACTCAGAAACACACATACACACACAGTGCATGTACAGTATACACATACTCTGTATACAGTAACAGAAATACAAGCCAGTAGACTAACGCACACACACACTTGCGCCCACACACACATTGGTGAAGGATGGCCTTGCTGAGTCTACCGGGCGGACGCACACAGAGCTACAGAGCTACGGACACGTGAATGACCAGACACCGTTTCCCAAAGCAGAGCCCCCACTTTGGGAAACCCCACAGGGCACAAGATGGAGGATGACACAGAAACGAGTTCCAGACTTGCACATAGTCTACGAGAACCCCCCCCCCCCCAAAATTAAAAACAAAACAAAAAAAACACCCAAAAGAAAGAGCCAAGGTGGAGTCATCAACAAAAGCCCATATATGGAAGGTTAAAATGGCTTCCCCATCCCCACCTCCTGTCTCCCCACAGTCAGGCACAGTAAAGCCACAGCCATACTGCAGGAGCAGCCAACAGAACCAGACTCAAAATAAGCCAGCTGAACTAGAAGGAAGGGAAGCGAGGGGGAGACTCAGGAGAAGAAGGGAGGTGAGAGTCCAGAGAGGAGGGAAGGAGAGCAGGGGTCAAAGGAAACACAAGGAGTAGAAATGAATAAATACCAGTCCAGAAAGGAGTCGCAATCGTTGTTACACTCACTGTGTACTTTGTTGCTGAGGAGGGAAACAAGCGGTGAGTGAGACGGCACAGAGAACACACACACACAGACACACCTCAACTCCACCGTCAACCTCTTCTCGGCTTCACTTTAACCAACCTCAACCTACCCCAACCTCATGGCATATTGTGCCTCAGCTTGTCCTCAACCCCACTGACCCAAACTCAAGCTAACTTTACTTCAAGCTAACTTCAACCTCTCTTAACCTTAAGCTAACTTCAACCTCTGTTAAGCTCAACATTACTTCAACCTCTTTTAACCTCAACCTAACGTCAACCTCTTTTAACCACAACCTAACTTCAACCTCTCTTAACCTCAACCTCTCTTCAACTCAACCTTACTTCAACCTCTCTTAACCTCAACCTAACTTCAACCTCTTCCCACCATAACTCACTTCATAGCAGTCCTGCCATCTCTCTGTCTCTTCATCTCTCCATTTACCTCCGTCTCTCTATCTCTCCATGTCATCCTGTCTTCCTTTCTCTGTACATATATCTACACTCCCATCGTTATCCAGTAGCTCCATTCT
>NC_140238.1:24256712-24266712 GCF_949987555.1 Borostomias antarcticus | reverse complement strand
TGTCTCTCTGTCTTTCTGGTTGTCTTGTCTGTCTCCCTGGCTCACTGGCTGTCTCTTTGTCTGTCTGTCTGTCTGTTGGCAGCATACTGTACATGCCTGTCTATGTGTGTGTGTGTGTGTGTGTGTGTGTGTGTGTGTGTGTGTGTGTGTCTTACCCACGGCCAGGTCTCCGTCTCCTTCCTCTGGGTCCAGTAGCTCAGCTTTGTTCTTGTGGTTCTTCATGGTGGGTCTCCTACGGGAGCCTGCACAGGACACACAGCACACCCTACTTACCGACAAGCACCAGCTGCTATGAATAACAAAGATTTCAGAATATTAAATACCCCCCCCCCACACACACACAAAGACACACAAGCACACAAACACACACACACACACACACATAAAGACACGCAAGCACACACACGCACACACACACACACACACATACGCACACACACACTATCAATGGAAGCAAGTGTGTGCGTGTGTGCGTGCATGCGTGCGTTCGAGTGTGTGTGTACTGTAGTTCTCATGATGCATCAGATAGGCCTGCACACGCACACAAACACATACCTACACACATACACACACACCTACCTACACACACACACACACACACACACACACAAAGACACACGCAGATAAATACCATCAAAGGGCATCCGGTCGTCACCGTCATTATCATCATCTGCCAGGATGACCTCTTCTGCAGGAAGGACAGAGAAACAGACTCTGGACTCCCGTTTCACACACACACACACACACACACACACACACACACACACGCACACACACTCACACACATACGCACACACACACACACACACACACACACACGCACACACACTCACACACATACGCACACACACACACACACACACGCACACACTCACGCCACAGCTATTGCTACAGTGTACTTTCTGGGAACATTCACAAACCCCTCCCATGCTGACTCAGACCGGATGACTTATACTCTGCTTGACGCAAGCTTCAGTGCAGTGATGTTCAAAGCCACAACACAACCAACCATACTGGGCTATAGCTAACGTTTTACAGGTGTCATCCTGTCAAACTCTCCCGGTGGACTCGCTATACGCTACCAGTACAATAATGAAACAACACAACAGTCCCAAAAGATAAGACTTATTTCATTTAAAAAAGGCACACATTTACTAAATCAAACACACTGCTTTCAATTACCCAGATGCGTAGTGTTTGAGCCATCATGGCTTCCGTACCTGCTTTGCAGATCCACTCCAGGTAGCCATTCAGCTCTCTCTCAATCTGCTGCTGCCGACGCAGCTTGAGAAATTCACTCCTGTTCTCCACGCGCTCCCTCTCTTTGGCAAACTCGCTTCACACACACACACACACACACACACACACACACACACATACACACGCACAGACACACATACATACAGTTAATCAAACTGTTGAATAACATTATACCATATATCACATGAGACAGTGTTATACACCTACAGAACATGACACAAATCACACGCACACACACGCACACACACACACACACATAGAAAGGCATGTAGTATGCTGCCAACAGACAGATTGACAGACAGACAGACAGATCGACAGACAGAGACAAACAGACAGACAGTCTAACCCTGAGTCTTATCCTGACAGACCGTTTTATCCTAACAGGACAGTCTTACCCTGACAGGCAGTCTAACGGCTTGGCTCCACTGGGTCCGTTAGCGTCAGCGCCAACCATCATGGAAATTAATCCATTATAATTTATGACAGCGGCTCCACTGCAGCCATTGCGCTGCGTTCAACGCCAGCATCTGACATTAGAGAATTGCCATGGTTCATTCTTGATTTTTGACGGTAGAATGTCGGCGTTGACAGTTGACGCTGACGGCCGCAGTGGAGCCAAGGGGTAACTCTGACAGACAGTCTTACCCTGACAGGCAGTCTTACCCTGACAGACAGTCTTACCCTGACAGGCAGTCTTACCCTGACAGGCAGTCTTACCCTGACAGACAGTCTTATCCTGACAGGCAGTCTTATCCTGACAGGAAAGTCTTATCCTGACAGGCAGTCTTACCCTGACAGACAGTCTTACCCTGACAGGCAGTCTTATCCTGACAGGCAGTCTTATCCTGACAGGCAGTCTTACCCTGACAGACAGTCTTATCCTGACAGGCAGTCTTACCCTGACAGACAGTCTTACCCTGACAGGCAGTCTTACCCTGACAGGCAGTCTTACCCTGACAGACAGTCTTACCCTGACAGGCAGTCTTACCCTGACAGACAGTCTTATCCTGACAGACAGTCTTACCCTGACAGGCAGTCTTACCTTGACAGGCAGTGTTACCCTGATAGGCAGTCTTACCTTGACAGGCAGTGTTACCCTGACAGGCAGTGTTACCCTGACAGGCAGTCTTACCTTGACAGGCAGTGTTACCCTGATAGGCAGTCTTACCCTGACAGGACAGTTTTACCCTGACAGGCAGTCTTACCCTGACAGGACAGTCTTACCCTGACAGGACAGTTTTACCCTGACAGGCAGTCTTACCCTGACAGGACAGTCTTACCCTGACAGGACAGTCTTACCCTGACAGGCAGTCTTACCTTGACAGGCAGTGTTACCCTGATAGGCAGTCTTACCTTGACAGGCAGTGTTACCCTGACAGGCAGTCTTACCTTGACAGGACAGTCTTACCCTGACAGGACAGTCTTACCCTGACAGGCAGTCTTACCCTGACAGGACAGTCTTACCCTGACAGGCAGTCTTACCCTGACAGGACAGTCTTACCCTGACAGGCAGTCTTACCCTGACAGGACAGTCTTACCCTGACAGGCAGTCTTACCCTGACAGGACAGTCTTACCCTGACAGGTCAGTCTTACCCTGACAGGACAGTCTTACCCTGACAGGCAGTCTTACCTTGACAGGCAGTGTTACCCTGACAGGCAGTCTTACCCTGACAGGACAGTCTTACCCTGACAGGACACCCAGCACCAGGTTGAGCATGAAGAAGGAGCCGATAATGATGAGAGGGATGAAGTACATCCAGTTCCAGGCGCTTCCTGAGGCATCGTTACTCTGCAAACACACATGCACACACACAAACACACACACACACACACACACACACACACACACACACACACACACCGTCAGTCAGAGTCATCGATATAGAGTATAACCCTTGTTGGACCTAATGCACGGTTATCAGGTTGACTAGAAGCATCCCAGACTAGACTGTGAGTTCATGTAGACTATAGAGATGGTGAATAGACTGGGTCCATGTAGACTACATAGATGTTGAATAGACTGAGTTAATGTAGACTATGTAGACAGTGAATAGACTGAGTTCATATAGACTATGTAGACAGTGAATAGACTGAGTTCATGTAGATGGTAAATAGACTGATTTAATGTACTGTAGACTTTGTAGATGGTGAGTAGAATGTGTTCATGTAGACAGTGAATGGACTGAGTTAATGTAGACTATGTAGATGGTGAATGGACTGAGTTCATGTAGACTATGTAGATGGTGAATGGACCCGGTTCATGTAGACTATTCAGATGGTGAATAGACTGAGTTCATGTAGACTATGTAGATGGTGAATAGACTGAGTTCATGTAGACTATGTAGATGGTGAATAGACTGAGTTCATGTAGACCAGGGGTGGCCAATCCACCTCTTTGCCCGTCAATGTGCAGCTCCTCCATTCATTGATTAAAAAAAAAGTTGGCTTGCGGCTCTTCCATCCTTTCATTAAAAAAATAAATTCATCCATTCCTTAAGAACGTTTCTCTCTCTCTCTCTCTCTCTCTCTCTCTCTCCCTCTCTAGTTTTGCTGTGCATTTCTTCCTGCCCATTTTAGTTTATTGCAGATTTGTCATAAAATCATATGATTCGTTTCGCTAGGTTGCGTGGAAGTCGCGTGAGAACCACTTCAAACCAATCATATAGGTAGCAAATCACCTTGGTTACAAAATAATTGTAAACAAAATAATTTGCTTTGCGTGGGGCATTCTCTTTTACGACAAAAGCTAATGTAGCCTAGGCTACTGTACACAACCAAAGAATGGCTGGAAAGAAATGCGCAGCGAAAAGAAAATATGACGAACACGAACATAGGACATTTTTTACCCGAGTGGGAGAGTCATTTTTTCTTCATAGAACGTAATGGTAAGCCATTCTGTCTGATATGCCAGACATCATTGGGACATTTCAAAGCCTCAAATCTCCAGCCCAGCCCAGTCCAGCCCAACCCAACCCAGTCCAACCTAACCCAGCCCAGTCCAACCTAACCCAGCCCAGTCCAGTCCAGCCTAACCCAGCCCAGTCCAGCCTAACCCAGCACAGCACAGCCCAGCCTAGCCCAGCCCAGTCCAGCCTAACCCAGCACAGTCCAGCCTAACCCAGCCCAGCCCAGCCCATCCCAGTCCAGTCCAGTCCAGTCCAGTCCAGTCCAGCCTAACCCAGCCCAGCCCAGTCCAGTCCAGTCCAGTCCAGTCCAGTCCAGTCCAGTCCAGTCAAGTACAGTCCAGTCCAGTCCAGTCCAGTCCAGGTACCACAGTAATTTTTGTGGCTCTTAGTCTCTGACTGGTTGGCCACCCCTGATGTAGACTATGTAGATGGTGAATAGACTGTGTTCATGTAGACTACTGTATGTAGATGGTGAATAGACTGTGAGTTTATGTAGACTACTGTATGTAGATGGTGAATAGACGTCATACTTCAGTAACAGAATGCATGCTGCCTCCTTAACTGTTCAACTCTTGACAGTGAATAATGGATGATCATCACTTTCTCTCTCCCCCTCTCTGTCATCCTTCACTCGTCTCCCTCTCCTTAGCCCTCCCTCCCTCCCTCCCTATCCCCTCCTCTCTCATCCTAACTCTACATTCTACCCCCCCCCCCCCCGCATGTTAGCAGGCTGGGCCGCTGGGCTGAGCTGAGTACTGCAGCCTTTTTCTCCATTAAACTTTCATCACGTTCTTCCACAGCAGCTGCAAGAATAACTCTGACTGAACAGAACAGCCCTTTAAATATAGAGCAGCTCTGAGAGGGGCCTGGCGGAGGAGAGAGGGAGGAGGAGAGAGGGAGGAGAAGGGGGAGAGGAGAGGAGGAGAAAAGAGGGATAGGGTGTGGTCAGGAGGAGAGAGGCAGAGAAAGAGAGAGGGAGTGAGAGAGAGCATGATGTGTGGGGAGAGGCTGGGTGGCAGAGAGAGAGAGGAAGAGACAGAGGGGAAGAGAGAGAGAGGAAGAGAGAGAGAGAGGGAGAGACAGAGAGGGAGAGAGAGAGAGAGAGAGAGAGAGAGAGAGAGAGAGAGATGGAATGGGGTGAGTCCACAGAGGCTGTTGTGAATGGGACTCTATAACAACACTCTGCAACTACCCTCTTCCTCATGCCATCACCCTAGCAACTGTTGCCCCTGGCAGCAGGGCAGTGTTGAAAGTCTTGCGTGTGTTTGTGGCACACGTATGAAGAGACAGCGCCTCTGCTTTGGGCATGGGCACACTTCAACCAGGCCAGGTCCAGCCTGGCTTATGTGCGTGGCTGGCTTGTTTCTGTTCAGGACTGGTAGGACGGAAGCTAGTCATGCCACTGAAATAACTGTGAATTGAAATTACATGAAATAATGTCTGATAAATTAAGATAGATCTTGTCGCCTGGACACATCAGTTCCAATGCTTCCAATGCTAATCCTGCACAATAAGAGCAGTTAGCTCATGAGCTCACAACAACTAGCAGCAGCTTCCATAACATTAATGGTAGCGGTCAGTGGCTAAAGCAGTTACACTGATGATAACATAATTACATCCCCACCAGGTCTTGAACCCCGGTCTCCCGGGTGGGAGTCCATTGCTTCCACCGCTACTCTACTTGTGCAGTGGAGATCGGCGGGTTGATTTTGGTGTCCTTCTTTATTTTGGTGTGCTGGGACTACTGCCTCTTGTGGTGCCAATAGAGAAATGCAGGTCAACATTCAAGGGAGGGTGGGAGTGATAACCGAACAAACGCTATCCTAGGTGCGCTGGCTTACAGCCACGCACAAAAAGGGCTAAACCATGTATCACGCCTAGAGCTATTTGTCATGCAAGTGATCCTCTATGCTTGTACCTTCCCCATGCATCACATCTTATAACAATGCATTATAACTCAGAACACCGCAGTCAGTCCTGGACATTGGTGATGACGCTCTAGCCTGGAGCCCTGGGCATCTGTCTGGACCTGCTCCCAGAAAAAACACTCACACTTCTAGTCCTGCACACCCACACATCCCATGCAGAGAGGATGTTCCAAGACCAGATGTAAGCCATGTTGTTTAATAGAGAGCATGTTGAAGCAAACATTAACATTTAGTCTGGCTTCAGCGTTATCTCTGCCTACTGTAAAATGAAGTAACACTCCTTGAGTCTCAACTTGAGTCAATCTTTAAACTTTGCAAATAAAGTATTCCCACAAATGGCCCAAAATGTCAGGGTACTAATGTGACCATTAAACCTTACAAATAAATCCTGTCTGTCTATCTATCTATCTATCTATCTATCTATCTATCTATCTATCTATCTATCTATCTATCTATCTATCTATCTATCTATCTATCTATCTATCTATCTATCTATCTATCTATCTATCTATCTATCTATCTATCTATCTATCCATCTATCTATCTATCTATCTATCTATCTATTAGGGCTGCACAATTAATCGTGAATTAATCGAAATCGCGATTATGACCTCCGCGATTAACTAATCTCAAAAGGCTGCAATTAATGTGATTAACAATTTTGCTTTGAATTGAGTGTGCTAGGACTACACGGACGAATCACAGGCGCTTATGCTGTCTGACCAATCACATGCGTTCCCGCTGAGTGGTTACGAAAAAGATTATGTCACTCAAGCCCAGCAGGTCATATGCAAACTGTGCAGAGTTAAAGCTATTACTTTGAAATATTAATCGCAATTATTAATCGCAATTACCATTTTGAAGCAAATAATCGCAATTATTATATTTTGTCATAATCGTGCAGCCCTACTATCTATCTATCTACTGTTGTCATAGAAATTGTAGTTTCACTCTACCTCCCTCAACCTTTCACATGCCAAACACCCCTGTCCCCTACCTTTTATAATGATAAACACCCCTGTCCCCTACCTTTTATAATGATAAACACCCCTGCCGTGGGTTTATCATTACAACAGGAAGGCATCTCCAGGGGGACACACACCCCAGACTTTCAGTCTGGCCTAGAGTAACCTTCCATTGTTCTATTGTTCCTACCTGAAACCAATTCAAGATTTACCGCTCTTTCTAATATCACGTGTCTGAACTCTTACCCACTATTGATGATGTCCGCCATTTATTATGACGTGTACAGATGGGTTAGCCAATCAAATCTCTGGAAGCGTCATACCTGTGTATTGCTTGAATATAAGACCGCACAACACCTTTCTGTTTCACTTCTGTCGGATGAACCACTCACGTGCGTTATCCTGAAGTCCTTGCGCTCGTATGTTTTCTTAATAAATCAGACTTAACCTCTTTGAGTGAATCTTGGTAAATCCTTTACTTTCGATCAGATTTATTTCCACTACACACTCTCTCTCTCTCTCTCTCTCTCTCTCTCTCTCTCTTACGTAGTAGAGCAGGTCAGTCCAGCCCTCCATGGTGATGCACTGGAAGACGGTGAGCACGGCGAACAAGATGTTGTCGAACTGCGTGATGCCGTAGTTGGGCCCCAGCCAGTACTGTCGGCACGTGGTCCCGTTCGGACACAGTCTGGATGGCGCCTCCGTCCCGCAGGGGAACTCCTCTCGGATCTCACCTGCCAGGGACCACGGCACACACCCAGGCTATTATAGTTAACCCACTAACTAACTATACATGAAAACTAGGTGTGAAAAAACATTTTAGTTAACTGAAATACATATAAAAACTAGGCTTTACAAAAAAGCAATAACTAACTAAAACTGTATTGTGTGTTTATATTAAAATAAACTAAAATAAGCTCTCTAATTATAGAGAAAATGTTTTAGTTTTTTTAATTTCATACATAAGCCTAGTATTTTGGGTGGATATAAGATCTATCCTCCATTCTTTTAAGCTGTGCCCCTGCGCAGAAGTAACCTGCACCAAATGGTTTGTTTCACATCAAGATCAGGATGGTCTCACAAGACTAGCACAGAAGAAAAAAACCAAAAACTAATACTGAAATTTTAAAAAAAATAAACTAAAAATAAACATTTTCAAAAAAACTAAAGTAGCAAACGCATTTTAAAAACGAATTAAAACTAAACTGAAATTGAAAACAAAAAGGAAATAATACATTTAATATTTTAAAAAATATAATGAAATAAAAACAAAAAAAAGCAAAATTATTATAACCTTGCAGGACAAGGAGACGCATGCTGGGGTAAAAAACATACACACTACAGTACTATAGCTCAATAAGGACAGTACGTGATCTGTGGATGTTATGGGACAGATATTTGGAATCCACAGTGTACAATTACCTCGGAAAATGTGAAAGCCGCACAAAATAGAATCGTAACACGGGTATTTCTTAGCAGCAATGCACATAGCATTCTGTTTTCTAATACCGTGCAATCATGTATGTTGTACAGTAATTGATTACATAACACCCTGTAAACAGCTAGGGAACACAAAGACACAGACACACACACACACACACACACACACACACACACACACACACACACACACACACACGTGTGATGACCTGTGTGATTGTCGAAGCAGGTGGTGTGGAATTTGCCCATGTAGAACTCCAGGCCGATGATGGCGAACATGAGGATGGCGAAGAAGAGCAGCAGTCCGATCTGCAGCAGAGGGATCATGGCCTTCATGATGGACTTCAGCACCACCTGGAGGCCTGGAGGACAACGGGCACGGTTTATTAGAAATACAGCAATACTTAGAATAGAAATAGAATAGAACGTTTTATTCTCGGCATACGGTAACCAGTACATTGGACCTCTTGCAATCGCTTGTCCTTACAGTATCTTATCAACACGAATCAGTTCATTCCAGTCCTAGGTACACAGTTAGACAAGGTTCCCAAACTGGCAATTTACTATCTGTAGTCTAGCAGTTATTGGTGTTTTGGGACATAGGGTATGGACTGTGTGAAACGTTGAAAAGCAGGTAGGTGCTGGAGTTGGAAAGATGGAGCTAGACTTCTTTAAGATAGTCCCACCACTGATGATAGGTGTGTGTGTGTGTGTGTGTCTATCTATGTGTGTGTGTGTGTGTGTGTGTGTGTGTGTGTGTGTGTGTGTGTGTGTGTGTGTGTGTGTGTGTGTGTGCATGTGTGTTCTTACTGGGAATCCCAGACACCAGTTTGAGGGGTCTCAACACACGCACTGCTCTGAGGGTCCGTAGGTCAAAGTCGGATCCTATTGTGGACAGGATCCTGGACAGAGAGAGAGAGAGAGAGAGAGAGAGAGAGAGAGAGAGAGAGAGAGAAAGAGAAAGAGAGAGAAAGAAAGAAAGAAAGAAAGAAAGAAAGAAAGAAAGAAAGAAAGAAAGAAAGAAAGAAAGAAAGAAAGAAAGAAAGAAAGAGGAAAAGAAAGAAAGAAAGAAAGAAAGAAAGAAAGAAAGAAAGAAAGAAAGAAAGAGATATATAAATATAGCCTTAAATAAACATTAGCCTAGCTGATGCGGGATAGAATGGCCAGGTTCTAGCACATTGATGGACGTCTGCCGAACGGTTGGGAGACAGCACCTGCCAATCATCCTCTCTAATTACTCCTGTGCCTGAGTAGGAGGAACCTTCCGGATCATCACCAGCGAGTGAGGGAATACTGTCTGTGAACACATGAATGAGCTGTGAGCCAATCAATACACTGGACACAGAAGTGGATAGAGGAATGGATTTGTAAGACAGAGAGAGAGAGGGGAGGGGGGTGGGGGTTGGAGGGGGGAGAGAGGGAGAGAAAGAGAGAGAGGGGGAAAGAGAGAGAGAGGGGGAGGGAGAGAGGGGGAGAGAGAGTTGCTGACTGGCATTTTCT
>NC_140238.1:24236712-24251712 GCF_949987555.1 Borostomias antarcticus | reverse complement strand
AGACCGACGAAGCTAAGGAGAAATCAGGTGTGAGGCTAGAACGGGCCGGCCATGATCAGGGCTACGTTGACTGGGCAGGCTGGTAACAACCAGCACATACACAGACACTGTGTCGTCACACATCAGCTTTGTCGAGAGAGCATGCGTTCCAACCTACCGTACACCAGGGTCAAAAACAACAACGACAAGCCCTGGTTCACAGCCAGACTTTTGTGGACGACACCACCCTCATCGGTCTCATCTCCGAGGGCGTCGAGTCCACCTACAGGTGGGAGATCGACCAGCTGTTGTCCTGGTGCGGCCAAAACAACCTGGAGCTCAACGCTCTCAAGATAGTGGAGATGATTGTAGACTTTAGAAAGGAACCAGCCCCCATCCCACCCCATCACAACTGAATGATACCCCAGTGACCACTTCCTGGGCACCACCATCTCCCAGGACCTCAAGTTCTCCCTCACTAAAAATGCAGAGCAGAGGATGTGCTTCCTGAGGCCGCCTCTTCCCCACGGCCATCTGTCTCATCAACAAGGCTTGACTCCCACACCCCACCACCCACCCCACCACAGACCCAACCACCCACCCCACCACAGACCCCACCACCCACCCCACCACAGACCCCACCACCCACCCCACCACAGACCCCACCACCCACCCCACCACAGACCCCACCACCCACCACACACCCCACCTCCGTTGAGAGGGACGCACTGCACTCACATATCACAACACACACACACACACACACACATTACACTCTGCATACTCACTGTATATACACTGACTGCACTAGCTTTTGTATATTGTTATTTCTTAGCTTATCCTTTTTTGCACTAGCATTTTGTACTTGTGCTCTTTGCACTGTCCTGTCTCATCCCTGCACCCTGTCCAGTGTTGTCTCCATGTTATGCACCACGACCAAAAGCAAATTCCTAGTAGGTTGAAAAACTGCATGGCAATAAAAGGATTCAGATTTTGCAGTAGTAGTCATGTGTTACTGTAACAGCGTGATGTGTTGTCTGTGTGTTGTGTGTTTTGTCTGTGTGTTGTGTGTGTGTGTCTGTGTGTTGTGTGTGTGTCTGTGTGTTGTGTGTGTACTGTAGGTCTCAATAGTCTTCAAAGCATCTGAGGGATGAGTGGGACTGTTTGAAGTGGAAATGTGTGTATTTATAATGTTAGATTGTGTGTGTGTGTGTGCATGCGTGTTTATGTATGTGTGTGTATGTGTGTGCGTGAATGTATGTGTGTGTGTGCGTGCGCGTGTAAGTGCGTGTTTATGTACTGTATTTGTGTGTGTGTGTGTGTGTGTGTATGTACGTGTGTGTGTGTGTGTGTTTCCTGGTCAGTGTAGTATCAAAGAGCCAGGGCAGAGAGGGGAAGAAAGAGCAGCTGCATTTTATCTTCAAAGACCTTTCCTCCTGAAAGAAACCAAACACAGTTGGTACCTAGAGTATGTGTCTGTGTGTGTGTGTGTGTGTGTGTGTGTGTGTGTGTGTGTTTGTGTGTTTGTGTGTGTGTGTGTCTGTGTGTGTTTGTTTCAACTCAGTGTGCAAATACTATACATTGATATTCTACTGAGTTCAGTCTGTTGTATCTGACTGTTAGAAGTCCCGGATCTCTGTGTGCTGTTTCCAAAGCGGGGGAGTCTGAGGATGTGTCTCCAGGGGGTGGAGTCTAAGGATGTGTTTCCGGGGGGCGGAGTCTGAGGATGTGTTTCTGGGGGGTGGAGTCTGAGGACGTGTTGTGATGAACTGCTACTGCTATCTATCTATCTATCTATCTATCTATCTATCTATCTATCTATCTATCTATCTATCTATCTATCTATCTATCTATCTATCTATCTATCTATCTATCCATCCATCCATCCATCCATCCATCCATCCATCCATCCATCCATCCATCCATCCATCCATCCATCCATCCATCCATCAATCCATCAAATGTGTGTTCTTGTGTTGTCTTTGTGTGTCATATATCCATGTGTGAATGTTTATCTATGTTAAAATATGAGAGCCTTTGTCTGTGAGGAAAGAGAGAGAGAGAGGGGGGGAGGAGAGAGAGGATGGAGAGAGTTAGAGAGAGAGGGGGAGAGAGAGAAGGAGAGAGACGGAGGGGGAAAGAGAGAGAGGGAGAGAGAAAGGGAGAGAGGGAGGGGGAGAGAGGGAGAGAGAGATAAAGAGAGAGAGGGAGAGAGAGATAAAGAGATAAAGAGAGACAAAGAGAGAGAGAGATAAAGCGAGAGAGAGAGAGAGAGAGAGAGAAAGATAGAGGTAGGCTCCTGTGTCTCAAGGCAGCACGGGATGATTGATCATCTGCAGCAGTGAAAAACAGGTTACTGCAGCAGCACACACAGCCTCTTCCAATTGGCTTGCTCTGCTTCTCTCTCCCTCTCTCCTAAACTGGCTTATTCCCACTCCCTCTCTATTCTTCCGCCCTCCTTCCTTTCCTCTCCTCTTTCTTCATGCTATCCTCCCTGTCTTATATTCTCGTCCTCTTTCATCCCTCCCTTCTTCTGCGTTGCTCTTGTTTCTTTACCCTCCTCCCTCCATAGTTTTTTCTTTGCTGACCAAAAGAAAAACAATTTATTTTTCTAAAATCTACTGCTCTATTCCACCTACCTAGCCCTGCCCCCTCTCTCTCTCCGTCTCTCTCTCCTTCTCCCTCCATCTCTCTTCTCTCTCCTACCCTCCTCTCTCACTCTCTGTCTCTCTCTCTCCCTCCATCTCTCTCTCTCCTTCTTTCCTAGCCCCCTCTCTCTCCCTCCCTCCCTCTCTCCGTCTCTCTCTCTGCCTCTCTCAATTCAATTCAATGCAACTCAAAGACGTTATTGGCATGAAAGTTTCAACAACAATTTTGCCATTGCAACATACTAGGAATTTGCTTTTGGACATTGTACAAAATGCTAGTGCAAAAAAAGGGATAAGATAGGAGAGAAGAACAATATACAAAATCAGTGCAGTTAGTGTATATACAGTGAGTATGCAGGATTCCATGCTTTTAGGGCACAATCCTCATTACGGCGGAGGCTTGCGAGGGCATGACCTCCAGGGCGCAGTGATATCCGGATGTGGATGACCTCCTGGTGCACTCATCACTCTCAAAGGGATGCAATTCATCAAGTCGTGCGTCCGAAGATAATAATAATAATAATAATAATAATAATAATTAATGGTAATAACAATAATAATAATAGTAATAATAATAATAAAAATGGAGGCTATCCCCTATGTTGTTACTTGTATGTTCAGTTGTTAGAAGTAAGCACTTGTCTGTTTGCAGGTTTTGATAAACATTATGTTTGGCCAAAAGGGGCATTTCCTCTCCAGCTGTCCAGTAAAAGACGGGACTGTGATGTCTGTCATTTGTCTGTCATGTTTTCTGGTCATGCTTTTATTTTGAAGTCATGTTGAGCTCCTCTGGTTCACTTCCTGTTTTTGTTCACCCTTCTCTCGTTTCCTTCTCAGATGACCATGTCCTGTCAAGTTCCCGCCCTAATGTGGTTCACCTGTGTCTCGTTGTCTTCCCTCTCCTCGTGTGTATATACAGTATACCCCACTTCCCCTCCCTCCTGTGCCAGATTAGCTGAATCCCAATCTGAGTGTGCAAACCACCCTTGCGGCCCCTCGCACTTGCGGCCTGAGCACTTAATTGACGTCAGCTGGAAGGGCCAGAGGGTGCAGGGCCGTGAATTAAATCCAATCCAATCCAATCCAACTGTATTTATAGAGCACATTTAAAACAACAAGAGTTGAGCAAATGGGACAGCACTTCCAGCGGCGTGCCAACGATTCCCAGGCCAGTTTAGCTCAATGCCCCTCCCACTTCGTTTTCATTGGCTGCCGCCTCCCTCCGACGCAGAGGCTGCTCTTACGCGCTCCTCAGCTCTCCGCTCGGCTCTGCAAATTGACTGACTGACGTCTGTTTTAATTTAATAATAATTTAAAAATGATGTTGGGTGGGATATGTTTGCAGCATGTGGATTTAAAGATGAATGTGTTATTGGCAAATGTCATCATTTATGTGTGATGCACTCGGATCATGACTCGGATGCACTCAAGCACTGTGTCACATGAAACGCGGTGGACTGTGGGTATTTTCTGCTCCTAAGTCCGCAAAATTGCGGACTTTCGGTAAGTGCGGTTAAAGTGCGCAAAATGGCGGCAGTGGCGCACTTGTGGACCTAGCAATTCCGTTTTGGGACTACCCTGAGCCCTTGTGGATTTAGCGGGAACGCGCATGTAAGGCCACAAGGCCGCGAGTGCTCTGCACTTTTGCCTAAGTGCGCGATTTGGGATTCAGCTATTGTCTTTGTCTCCGTGCAAGCTTTCCTGACATTCCCTAGTGTTACCTAGCATTGTTTTTTTCGGTTCCTACCTATTCTACCAGCCTTGTGCCCACCCTGTGTTTTTTGTGGATTTTTTGTGTTTTGTGGATTACTGCTGTCTGCCTCAAGTAAAGACTTTGAACTTTGACCTTGCCTCTGCCTGGTCCTGTGTCCTGCATTTTAGTCTCACCACTGTGCCCAGTCGTAACAATAATAGCCTGGTAACAAATGATCAAGCGAGGCCATGAAGCCCAAGGCAGTGGATATGGCTAAAAGACAAGTCATTTTTAGGTTTGCATCATATGTGTGTGCGGTTAAGGATCCAGGTTTTGAAAATATGGCAGAAGCAGTGTTACTAAAGGTGTTGATGATAAATTATGTAGTGGTAATAATAAGGGTAGCCTAATAATTGGTCAGTTCATACAGTATATCACGTAATGTCACCTCCAGCAAATAATGAAAATGTAATCTACCTGAAAGACTACGCTGCATTGGCTGAATAGTCACCGACATAAAGTGACTATATAAATGTAACTATTTTAACTACGACTAAATCAAGTGACTCGGGACACACGAGAAAAAGGTGATCTTAGCCTACTTGTAACAGCATAGGGGATATGACGGGAAATTCCAATTGTATGAAATTACTAGACTAGGATGCACAACTAGGGAGACCGGTGAAAAGGGTAAATTACTAAACTAGGAATGTAGCCTACATGGACCCAAATGACTTGTGAGACCGGAGAAAATGGTAAATGTGTTTATATCGAAACGGAAAACACACAGGGATATGAGGTAGCCTAAAAGTGCTTACTTCTAACAACTGAAGATGCAAGTGCTTACTTGTAACAACATCAGGGATAGCCTACATTTTAATTTCCTTTATTATCTTCCGACGCGCGACTTCAACTGCATTCCTTCGCGAATGAAAACGAGTGCCCCCTGGAGGTCTGGCGTCCGGATATCAGTGCGGTCATGCGCCTTTTCGAGGCTCCGTCGTAATGAGGATTGTGCTGTTAAAGCATGACACGGTATGCAGTGTGTAATGTGTAAGAGAGTGTGTTTATGTGTGTATGTGTGTGCGGCGTGATGTGTGAGTGCGGTGCAAGATTGCGGCCGGGGTGGGAGGGGTCAGCCGCAATCTCCCTGGCCTGCTTCAGGGTCCCGGAGTTGTGCAATATGTACTGTATGCAGCAGATTCCTCTCCCGGTATGATCCACTGCTTTATGATCCACTGCTTTGCATTATCATCTATCTCTGCGAAGCCCGGGACCAACAAATCAAATATATCATAGTAGTATAGTACTCCACTCTGGTGTCATCAGATTGGTCACACCTTAAGAGGAAGTGCATTTCTGTACACCTGCCATGCAGTGACCACAGAGTCTTTCCTCTGTCAGTAGCCAGTCTCTCTCTCTCTCTCTCTCTCTCTCTCTCTCTCTCTGCTTCTGTCTCTGTGTCGGACCAGGTTTCGTAGTCAGACAGTGCTATTGAGATGTAGAGGCATAGATGCCACAATGAGTGTGGCTCACCAAGTCTACCCTGACTAACAGAGAGAGGGGGGAGGGAGGGGGAGGGGGGGAGAGGATGAGAATGTAAGTACTCTCTAGTGCTTTGAGAAAATAAACAAGGCCACTTTTGCACTCCTATAACACACTCACACATACACACACACATACACGCACCCACACATACACACACAGGCACATACACACACAAGCACACGCACACACACACATACAATAAATGCACACACACACACACACACACACACACATTCACACACACTACAGCTGCTCACTATCTTTATTGTGAGGAGAAATGGAGGGGAGAATTAGCAGCAAAGTCATTCAGAACTAAAAAAAACAAGAGGGAGAGAGAATAGAAATAATGAATGTAGAAAAGGAGGAAAAAAGAGAATACGTGGGGTCTAAAGGGAGAGGTGGAGAGAGGGGAAGAAGAAGGGAGACTGAGGCACAGGGAGAGGGACAGAGAGAGATGGTCTGTCAAGCATAGAGAACACTCACTCCCATTCCTGGAGGACATGAGAGAGAGAAAGAGAGAGAGAGGGGGGATGGAGAGGGAGGGAGAAGGAAAGAGGAAGAGAGAGGTTGGTTGAGAGAGGATGAGGTTGTCTCTCTCTCTCTCTCTCTCCCTCTCCCTCTTTCTCTGCCTGGTGAGCTGACATTTGTTTGCTGCCCTGGCTGTCCCTCCCCGTGGTGCTGCTGTGATCCTGACTCTCTCTCTGTCTGAGTCACCTCATTAAGGGTAGGGACCAGGGGAGAACACACACACGCCGCAGCGTGATGTGCACTCACACACACACACACACACACACACTATACATACATACATACATTAAAATCCCCGCTCCTCCTGTCCACATGTCGCAGCAAGACACTGAATCCTAAATTGCTCCCAATGAGCAGGCTAGCACCTTGTTATTGGCCTTACAACGGTATCGGCCATTATTCGCCTTGTTGACTATCATCGGCTGATCGGCAAATAAGATGACATTCACTCAGTGGCCGATTAGGTTATATTAAAAGTTGTTTCATAAATATGTATGATTGAATTTGTGCTCATTCAAAGATAGTGTGATGAATGGCTGAAAGACTTTAAAGCAGTTCAATTATTTTTTATAATGAAGATGTCTTTGTTTCGCTAGCACAAAACTGGGAATAAATAACAAAAGCCAAACTAGGGCTGTGAGCAGCAGTGAGCGGGCCCTTGCACCCCACACATGTCGGGGTGCGGCGCCGTTAAAGGGTGTGCTATTTCGGTGTCCAGTACTGAGAGAAACTTCCTGTCACCAGTAGGTGGTGCTGGTGAGCATGACTCAATACCGACGCATAGATGTGTTCAGGACGATACCTTGATGAAGCGTGAGAAATGTTGTGTAAATCGGACAATGTATGTAGGAGTTATGATGACTTCCTGCTTGACCTGTAGGCGGTGCTATAAGTATGACTCAATACTGACCTACAGATGTGTTCAGGACGTGACCTTCATCAAGCGTGAGCAATTTGGGGTAAATTGGATAATGTATGTAGGAGTTATGAGGACTTCTTGTAAGCAGTAGGTGACGCTATAAGTAGGCTATGACTGAATGCTGACGCACAGATGTGTTCAGGATGCGACCTTCATCAAGTGTGAGCAATTTGGTGTAAATCGGATAATGTATGTAGGAGTTATGAGGACTTCCTGTAAGTAACTGTTCACGTCTTGAGTCTTTTTTACTATTCGATGGATGGCCCAGAATTCCAAGGAAATTTAGACAATCGCAGAATCGAGGCATGGAGGGAATAGAAGCGGCTGTGCTGCTTAAAAACAATGGCCACCCACACCAGTGTCTCTGGACCACCAATCACATACCGTGGTGCTAGCTAGCTATACTTGACCTACATTAACACTGCTGACCATACCGTGGTGCTAGCTAGCTATACTTTACCTACATTAACACTGCTGACCATACCGTGGTGCTAGCTAGCTATACTTTACCTACATTAACACTGCTGACTATACCGTGGTGCTAGCTAGCTAGCTATACTTTCTGTGTCTGCAGCCTCCTATTGTCAGCATAGGTGGTTTCTAAAATGCACTTGTGATAAGCGACCAGGAAAGCGTTGAGTCAGTCAGTCATCCATACAGCCAGAATAGGTATTCTTCTGACACCAATACCACAGTAACACTGCTGCACAAACCTCATTGCTAGCTAGTTTCAGATGTTGTGACTGTCCTGCGTTCATTATTTTATATGAGAGCAAATTTGATTGAGAAATTTTTGAGCTAGCCAGCCACCCATTCAAACTGAATTTCCCAACCAGCCCCCGGACTTGCACGTCAGGTGTGTGTGTGTGTGTTTGTGTGTGTGTCTGCGTGCATGCATGCATGCGTCTCCATGGGTGTGTATCAACACTCACCCTGTGAGAACAACCACAAAGTCCATGACGTTCCACCCGTTCCGCAGGTAGGAGTTCTTGTGGAAGGCGAAGCCCAGAGCCAGGATCTTGATGCCCGACTCGAAGCAGAAGATACCGATGAAGTAGGGCTCTGTGTCATCCTGGATACCGGGAGAGATCCTAGTGTTAATGTATGTGTTTCAGTACAAATAATTTATCTATGTAGGTCTACAGTATGCAGGTCTGTGTTTCCTCCAGGGTTTTGAAACAGCAGTAGGGGTCAGGATTATCCTAGGGAGGGTTGTGGTGGGGTGGAAGGGGGGGGGCATGCCAGCTAGCATGTATGACAGTGGTGAAACAAATGGTCTAATTATCTACACACCCACCTTGCAACCCCAAGATTGCTGTGAGGTGAACACAAACATCCGCACCTCAGCAAAACTGCCATCGGATAGATTTGTTTGCAGTGTCCACAGGTCCAGCAGCGGTGTGTGTGTGTGTGTGTGTGTGTGTGTGTGTGTGTGTGTGTGTGTGTAGCAGTGCGGTGCAGTGTGTGTGGTGCGGTGCGGTGCGGTGCAGTGCGGTGTGTGTGTGAGTGTGTGTGTGTGTGTGTGTGTGTGGTGCGGTGTGTGTGTGTGTGGGGTGCGGTGCAGTGCGGTGTGTGTGTCAGTATGTGTAGTGCGCTGTGTGCACGGTGTGTGTGTGTGTGCGGTGTGCATACCAGGCGTTCGGACAGGGGGGTCTTGTCTCCATCAGGGAGGTGCTGCTCCAAGGCCAGGACGATGCAGTTGGCGATGATGGTGGCCAGGATCATCCACTCAAACGGAGTGAGGGAGCACAGTCAAGGAATAACCCATACACTCACACACACACATACAATCAAGGAAGGAACCACAAACACAGTCAAGGAAGAACCACACACACTCACTCACGCATACACACACACACACACATACACACACACACATACACACATAAACACACACACAATAAAGGAAGGAACCACACACACACGCACAGTCAAGGAAGGAACCACACACTCTCTCTCTCTCTCTCTCTCTCTCTCTCTCTCTCTCTCTCACACACACACACACACACACACACACACACACACACACACATACACACACACAGTCAAGGAAGAAACCAGACACACACACATGCAGTCAGGGAAGAAACCACACACTAACACGTGTGCGCGCGCGCACACACACACACACACACACACACACACACACATAGTCATGGAAGAAACCAGACACGCACACACACACACAGTCAAGGAAGAAGATACACATACACACAGTCAAGGAAGAAGACACACACACACACACACACAGTCAATGCAGAAACCAGGGAGGGAGGGGAGGGGAGGAGGAAGGGGGAGGAGAGCCAGAGGGGACATGGCTCTAGTATTCACATGGCTGACGCACTTATTCACAATATCCAAGGGGTGTACAATTCCATGTATTGGAAATAAATATGATATAGATCGATATAAAGAAGGACATATTCAGACAAAGAGAAAAAAGAACCATGGAGGAGAGAGAGAGAGATTCTAAACTAAAGCAAATGAAAGGATGCTTGGAAAGCACACACTGTAAAAAAAGTTATTTCACTGAAATTTACTATATTATTTTACAGATCTTTTTTGTTTTTTTATATTAAGTGCAAATGCCATAGAAATACAGTAAATTACTTTTATTAAACATATTTACCATAAAATAAAGGTTATAATCTGTAAATTGATTTAATAAGAACTTACAAAAGTTTGACAGTAAGGGGCGAATTCACTAAAGGATTGCGCAGCTTTTCCTGACGCAAAGCCTGTGCAAATAAGTCAAAAATTATGTTTGCTATTCACAAAGCCCTCGCAAAGGGTGAAATACGGTGTTAACTGCGTTGCGTTCGTCATTGCGTTTCTCTGCGCCGGTGTTATTAGCTCATATTTAAATTAGGTAATATGGGCGGAGAATGTTCCCCTTTCTATGCAAATGAACATTATTGCAAAACCCGCCCAATTCACAAAGATCGGCGCTAATTGCCTCACGCAGTTAAAGTGAAATTAATACCGTTTTCAGAGACGTGGTGGTATTTAAGCGCAAGGGGTGTGTCGCGGCCAGCCTGTCTGCTGATCATGGCAGCAGTGATTGTTGCGAGGCGAAGGCATCGCAACGCCAGGCATGTTGTTCGTGAGAGAATATTTAGAAGAAGGTCACTTTTTGATTTAACACTAGAACCACCGCGGTAGCTGTTTGGACGCCAGAGCGCAGCTCTTCAGCCAACTGGAGGATGAAGTCGCGTCTGGGGAGGCTCAGTTGACTATGCGTCTCTCCACCCGTCCCCAGCGAGTCCAAGCTCCCCCAATGAATAATACTCATTTATAATAGCCTACATAGCACGAAACTGTGCGTATAATAGTCTATACGCGAAACTGCGCATTCCCTATAGCTGTTCATTGAACGGCTGGGGGCCGATATAGGTATAAATAAATAAAAACATAGCCTACACAATATTTTTTTTATTTGAATGGTCTTGAAAATATTTTGCTTTTGTATCATAGGTGACGGCAGGTATCATCTTCAGCCATGGATGATGACTCCCGTGCGTAATCCTTCCAACGTTGGAGAGGCGGCATACAACCGGGCTCACATCAGGACGCGCGGTGTGATTGAGTGCACATTTGGAATCCTGAAAAGCCGTTTAGATGCCTAGATCGTACCGGTGGGGCAATGTTATACACTCCCCCAAAAGTATGCCAGATCATCGTGCTGCAACTTGCATAACATGAAATGACAATTTTTCCTTTGTTCGTCTTTTCAAATAATTCCACCTCCGTTTGCAGTCTTCCGCGTTTACACACACAAATGGCACTGACTGATTGGGAAATTAAACCCCAAATATGATTTTTGGCTGTAGCCGTCATATTTTTTGCGGAAAGCTGTGAGGCATGCTTTTGAACCTCGTCCGTGATGCCTTCAAGTTTGCGGTCTGAGAATCGTATTTTTCTCTTTCTGTCTGCCATCGTCCAATGATATGCATACGAGTTGTATGCGCTGTATGCGCAGTATTTATAGTCATTTCCTATATCAGCAGCAAATTGCACTCAGCCGCAAACACCGAATGGGCGTGTTTGCGCTGGGATATTATTAGCGCAATGTCTTTAGTGAATAGGTTTTTAAAACGGAGCACATAGCTGGCGCAACTGACGCGCAATATAATGGTGCAATTAGCGGGCGCAATTTGCTTTAGTGAATTCGCCCCTAAGTGTTTGGCAACTTTTTTTTTTTTTACTTTCAGTTTCTCTGCGCTGGTGAGTCTGGACTTCCAGTTATCTAGAACGATTTCTCTCTGATTACGCTGTGATTAATAGGCTTATACCACAGGATCCAGGCTAAGAAAATGTAACTTTTCCTAATACAGTGTTTATCTGATTTGTTTTTCATGAATCAGAAATGATATTGTTTTACATGCATAGAAACATAAGATAATATTGGCAGTAAACAGCAATAAAAAAAGTTTATATCAAAAGCTGACTCCGGGAACCGAACTCGGGTTGACGCATTGCTAGACTGATACATACACCGTTGGTATAGTAAACCTGGCAGGAGAAGTAGATATAAATGAAAGGAAGCCGGTCCAAGTATGGCAAATGTTGTTTTCTTTTCATTCAGTGATTCTGATCCACACTAAAATGTAATGTGTTCTAACTTGGCCCATGCTACACCCCTCCACCGAGTTTCATGAAAATCGCTCTGGTAGTTTTTGTATAATCCTGCTATGTGACCGAACAAATGAACAAACAAAATAACACACACGACTGAAAACATACCCTCCGCCAGCGGTCGCTGGGCGGAGCCAATAACAACATTCAGACAAGAACTAGAGTATGCACTAGTGGAGTTTCTCTGAGGAAAAGATGTTTTCGCCGTTCTTTTGACTGGATTTTGCAAAAGTTTGATCTATGTTTTGTTACGCTGATTGGCTGAAGGAGTTCGCCTGTCACTGAAATTGTTCGAGACAGTCCAGACTGATCTGCGAAGAGAAACTGACAATGATCTCGCTAGATCAGGATGGTCTCACGAGGCTACTTCAGCTCTGCTCTGTGATGTTTCTCAGCTACCTAGCTAGCTATGACAGGACTGACAGCACTAATCTAACTAGCTACAAGCATAGCTAATTCAAAGCAGTTGATCTTTGTCATGATTAAAAAAGTCTAAATTAATGGAGGTGAATAGGTGTCCATTTGTGGGCAGCTCTCTGGCTCCCCCCTCAGGTCAGAGCCGGCAGTTTGGTGCACTCTGGGCTCTCCCCCACACACCCCAGTCCAAACCTGGTGTCTCTAACACTCCCACACGGAGAGCTCGCTTCACTTAAAGTTTGAATCACAGAGATCCGCCATGATTTGATTAGATTAAAATGTTGGGTTCTAAGTTGTCCCATGCTACAAAACCTCCAACGAGTTTCATGAAAATCAGTCTGGTAGTGTTTGCGTAATCCTGCTGACGAACCAACCAATGAACTTACTAACCAACACACACACGCACACATACACACGCCACCGAAAACAATACAACAGATAGAACCAACTGTAGAGCCTGCCTCCAGCACTACACACACACACACACACACATGTGCATGCGCACACACATACACACACACAAACACACATGCATACATGCGTGCACACGCACACACACACACGGTCAGTTGTCAGTAGTAGAGCCAGCTGTTCCCCGTGCCTGGCGGAGGCAATGCTACTGTAGGAGTGTGTGTGTGTGTGTGTGTGTGTGTGTGTGTGTGTGAGTTGATGTTGAAGTAATGTGTGCTGCAGGGTGCCAGTGTGAGTGAATGAGTCAGACAGACACCAGACATAGCTCTAATAGGCCCATCATTAGCCTGTTACTTCCAGCACATGTTCACACACGCACGCGCGCACACACACACACACCCACTCACACACACACGCACGCACGCACACACACACACACACACACACACACACACACACACACACACACACACACAAGGACAGATATGAACATACTGAATAATGAACACTAAAACACAACCACCATCACACAGTCACACAGCAATGACACATTGGTTCACTGGCTACTTTATTTGATATGCTGACCAGATTACACGCACGCACACAAGTAGTATAATGGCGGGTACAGGAGTGAGGCCTGGGCTGTGAGAGTGATCAGGGTTTCCCCTAGGACTTTTTACTAGTGTTGTCACGCGGCGGGCATGTCATTGATACATGAGCCTTATTTCCACTGTCGTTCCGAACCGTTCTGAGCACGCAGGGTAACTGTTCCGACGGTGTTTCCACATGGGACCGGTTGGGCCCAGAACCGTTTGCAGAACCGTTCCCATGGCACGGTTGTCTAACCGTACTGGGGGAAGCAGAACCATTCTTTAGTAGAAATGTGAAGAGCACGAGCGAGACGTTGCATGGCAACCGACAATATTAGTTCCGAAAACAACATTCCGTGGAACGCAACAGTCCGAGAGGTGGAAACAGACACTGTAACCGTTCCCACGGGTCCGGAGCGGCGTGGTTTGAGCACGGTATCGGTTCGGCACGACAGTGAAAATAAGGCTATGGTCAACAGTGTTGTCACAGGCGTAAGCCGTTTGTTAGTATTGGTTCATTTCTCTACACTGAGCTGAAATTAAACAAGTGGACATAACGTAGCTAAATAAATATTAACATATTGCTAGAAAAAAAACAAATGTGTGTGAACAAGAAATCGTAAAAGCATTGCTGAAAATGTATAGCCTAAATGGCTAAGCCTAATTAATGCATAGCCTAAATGGCTAAGCCTAAAATATGAATGCAACGCCATTTAGTCCACAACACATGACTTAGCTAATTTTAGCCTACTGTACATAGTTACTAACATCAGACATAGACTAAACTGTGGTTACATTACTACTGTAGCTAGCTACAGCAACAGAAAATATTTTCATTTCATCATCTCTCACTCCTAGTCAGAAAATGTCTGCTTGCCGCAATGCTAATTTTCACTATGTTAAACTCCATTGACTTATGCTAAAAATGTTAGCAATCTAAAAGTCTGCTATTTTTTGGATCTTTCAGGAGGGGTGGGAGGTCCCGTTGGGAGGGCCAAGGCAATGGTAGGGGAAACACGGTTGATATAATGTGACATCAACATTTGTCTCTGTATACAGAGAGACTTTAGGCTAGGTTATACCAGCAGAGAAAAGCAGAAAGAGAGATAGAGGGAGATAGACTGGGGGAGAAAGAGAGAAGCAGAGAGAGAGAGCGGGGGGTGAAAAGGGAGTGGGGTGGGGGCTATTTGACTGTATATCACATTGTGTGCCCATTTCTCTCTCTCTCTCTCTCCACTGTTCTCGCTGCTGTCGTCTCCTTCCATCAATCTTCCTGTCTTGTTAAGGTCACATGACAAACCATTCAAATGGAATGGACTGGGAGGGCGACAGAGAGAGAGGGGGAGGGAGAAAGAGAGAGAAAGGGAGAGAGAGAACGAGGGAGAGAGAGAGAGAGAGAGAGAGAGAGAGGGAGAGAGAGAACGAGGGAGAGAGAGAGAGAGAGAGGGAGAACGAGGGAGAGAGAGAGAGAGAGAGAGAGGGAGAGAGAGAACGAGGGAGAGAGAGAGAGAGAGAGAGGGAGAGAGAGAGAGGAATGGAGAGAACAGGAGTTGGCAGAAGAAAAATAGGAAGTGAGGACGGAGGATTAGTGTGCGCCTTAACATCTTACAGAGTGTGTGTGTGTGTGTGTGT
>NC_140238.1:24226712-24231712 GCF_949987555.1 Borostomias antarcticus | reverse complement strand
TGAAAATGTGAGTATCTGGCATATATTATTATGTATTTGCCAATGCTTTTATTTAATATTGTTGCCAAATGACCATGGTATAAGCAGAGTAATCAACTTATAGGTGTACATTATAGCCAACAGTTCTTGGCCTCCATGTCGTGCCTTCAAACCATCTAGCGCACACCTATGAGCTGATTATCCCTTACTTAAAGAACTATCTAAATAGGTAAACGTGCTTGTTCCCAGTTCGGTCAGAGAGAGAGTGGTGTGTGTGTGTGTGTGCGTGTGTGTGTGTGTGTGTGTGTGTGTGTGTGTGTGTGATGGCAGTACGTATTCAGCCCAAGGGAATCAGGATATGGATCAATTCACCCATTTATAACCAGACATTCACAGGTCTAGCAGGCAGATTAAGCCTGGGAGGCACACACACACACACACACACACACACACACACACTTGCTCTCTCACACACACAACTGAGAAAATGACTGAATTAGAAGAGGGGGAGGCAGGGAGGAAAGGAGAGGAGGGGAGGAGGAGAAGAGGAGAAGAGGGGTAGAGAGGAGGTGGAGAGGAGAAGAGGGGTGGAGGAGGAGAGGAGAAGAGGGGTAGAGAGGAGGTGTGGAGGAGGAGAGGAGGGGGGAGAGGAGGGGTTGAGAGGAGGAGGAATGGAAGGAGAACCAGTGATGAATGATAGGAAGTGAATGAAAGAGAAAGTCCAGGTAGAGGAAGATGAGAGGAGATGACAAACCGTCACATTCTATCATCCAGAGGAGGGAGGGGCGCTCCAAAATATCTATATAAGCACTAGGGAGGGAGGGAGGGAGAGAGAGAGAGAGAGAGAGAGAGAGAGAGAGAGAGTGTGTGTGTGTGTGTGTGGGGGGGGGGGGGGGTGCTTTGCTGCAGTCAAGTTTTTCATTTACTTGTATATTTTCTTAGGTCTGTCTAGTTATTATATTGTGAACTCATTGTGTTCTAGGAGCTTGCTGCTATAATATGTACCATGTGTTTTATTAGGGTATTGTGTTACATACAATAATGTAATAGACATACACAATGACACCTCAGTATCTCAAAAGAGAATGATGGGGGAGTACCAGGTGAGAGAGATAGAGGGAGCACCAGGTGAGAGAGAAGGAGTACCAGGTGAGAGAGAAGGAGTACCAGGTGAGAGAGATAGAGGGAGCACCAGGTGAGAGAGAAGGAGTACCAGGTGAGAGAGAAGGAGTACCAGGTGAGAGAGATAGAGGGAGCACCAGGTGAGAAAGATGGAGGGAGTACTAGGTGTGTTTGTGTGAGAGAGAGAGGGAGAGAGAGAGAGAGAGGGAGAGAAAGAGGGAGGGAGAAAGGGGGAGGTGAAAGATGGAGTGAGAAAGGAGGGAGAGAGAGAGAATGAATGAGGGGAAGGGAAGGAGGAGGGATGAGGAGGGATGAGGAGGGATGTGAGAAGTGCTCTTTCAAGCTCTTCTGTAATTTTTAGTGTGGCGGGATGTGAGTGATCCAGACCAAGAAACGTGACTAGGTTTTGAGAGGGACTGGACCGAAGCCCTGTGTGTGTGTGTGTGTGTGTGTGTGTGTGTGTGTGTGTGTGTGTGTGTGTGTGTGTGTGTGTGTGTGTGTGTGTGTGTGTGTGCATGCATGTGTGTGTGAACACAGACAGTCCAGAGCAAGAGGAAGGCCAATAAATAATTTAGATTCTGCAGTGTAAATGTAGATCACTGACCTGTCCTCTCCGTCTTTCCCTTTCTTTTTACCCCTCTCTCTCTCCATCTCTCTCCACCTCTCTCTCATCTCTCTCTCCATCTCTCTCTCTCTCTCTCAATCTCTCTCCACCTCTCTCTCCACCCCTCTCTCTCTCAATCTCTTTCCACCTCTCTCTCTCTCAATCTCTCTCCACCCCTCTCTCTCAATCTCTCTCCACCTCTCTCTCTCTCAATCTCTCTCTCCATGTCTCTCTCATCTCTCTCTCAATCTCTCTCTCATCTCTCATTCCACCCCTCTCTCCACCTCTAATCATCTCTCTCCATCTCTCTCTCATCTCTTTCTCCACCTATCCATCTCTCTCTCTCATCTCTCTCTCATCTCTCCATCTCTCTCTATCCTGTCCTTCTCTCCCCTCTGATCCAGAGTGTTCTCTGCAGTCTCCTATGACCCTAGTTCTCACCCTACGCTCCATCACTGCTCCATGGGGGTGTGCACTAGTGCTGGAATCAGATCAGATATTAACCATAGGCCCAATGCTGGTTGCCTTCAGCACAACAGACAGACTGAACTCAGATCAAATTGATGTACTGAGTGTATTGCAGGGATGTACAGTATCTGTTAAAGACCACAAGACAGAGACTACAGGAAGCATTCAAACATTATGATGTGCATTGGTACACACAGACACACAAACACATACAAGCACAGACACACACACACACGCACACACACATCCGTACAAACACAAACACACACACAGGCATGGCGCCAACTACGAGGACACACACAGGTTTGACCAAACCCCCCACTAAGACATTAACTCCCTCACCTCCTGTACGCATAAATGCTCAAACACACACACCCTCCATATACACACACACACACATACTGTACACAAACACACGACACACGGCACACACATTACACGTCTAGTGTTTCATAAAGAGGTCAATGAAAGTATAGATAGCAGGCACACATATTGACTTTCTCTCTACTTACAGGGGGGTGGGGGGGGGGGATGATACACACTGTAACGGTGATGGATGCAGAACCCTACAGAAGCGTCCAGAGTGTGTATTCTGTGCAAGGAGAGCACTAACACTAAACCCCAGCGCATGCACACACACACACACACACATACATACACACACACACACACACACACACACACACACACACTTGCGCACACACACACGCACGCACA
The DNA here is from genome assembly GCF_949987555.1 of Borostomias antarcticus. Lineage (NCBI taxonomy): Eukaryota > Metazoa > Chordata > Actinopteri > Stomiiformes > Stomiidae > Borostomias > Borostomias antarcticus. The sequence goes on along the minus strand of NC_140238.1, from coordinate 24,228,822 downwards.
CACACACACACGCACGCACGCACACAACACCCGGATTGCCCCCCCCCCTCCCACAAGGTCTCATGGGGGGGTGCGTGAGGTTTACTGTAAATGCGGACACTGGACACTCAGGCCAGAGGGGAAGCCATGGGGTCAAAGGGCAGCATGGCTCCTCTGGGACAGAGAAAATGGAGCTAAGTTCACAGCAGTCAACGTTCCCTTGTTTTTCAGCCTGAGTGAGAACGGACGATGTGACACAGAACCCGCATGAAGGGGTTCTACTATAGAGGTACTACTGATCCCCTAGGAAGAGGAAGGTAGGGCCTGATCCCATTAGCTGTTTATCACTAGTAGATCAATTGTTTGTGTTTAGTATGTCTCTTATAGTGTGTTATACAGTGTTTTTAGTAGGAGGGTAAAGGTCAAGCCCCTATGATAGGCTCTTTCTTTTTATTACATTGTAGATAGTTACTACTATGCTCAGTGCTGACAGGGTTGTTTAGATTCTTACTTGCCAGAGGACCACAATGGAAATAAACCATTAGTTTTTTTTGTGTTTATATCCTCGGCAGAAGTGTTTTAATAATCATGTAGGCTACTGCGGCCCCATGTGGTTTGAGATGTAACTGTTGTTTTAACGCTCTGCTCAATAAAGTCAATCAATCAATCAAACCCTATACAGAGGTACTACTGCCCTCCTATACAGAGGTACTCCTATAGAGGTACTATTGCTACTACTCCTCCTCCTACCCTCCTCTCTCCTCTACTCCCCCCTCCTTCCTCTCTCCCCCCCCCTCTCCTCTCTTCAAATCAAATCAGACTTTATTTGTATAGCGCATTTCATACACAGAGGCCACACAACGCACTTCCTCCTCCCCCTCCTCTCTACCTCCCCTTCCTCTCTTCCCTCTCCCTCCTCTCCTCTCCCTCCCTGCTCTCCTCCCCCCCTCCTCTTGAATACATGTTCGTGGTAGAGGAATGCTCCAGACACCTGGGCTGCTTCTCTGTAATTTTAGCCCTGGGTCGTAAATGTAATGGAGATGTGTAAATGAACTGGACCGACTAAGTTTTAGGATCTGTGAGCTGAACTGTCTATCCAATGACACATCGATCTACTGGATCTATCATCAATCAGCTGAATCACAAATCACCCCTCGCCTCCTCATCAGTTTTACAAAATAGCTTTAAAAAAAAAAAAATGAAGTAGGCTAGTAATACCAATTGCGCGCAGCGCTCCAACAAGATTCCCACTGATGTGCTCGTTGGACCACAGCTGCCAGACAGACAGCGAGCAGCATTGGGCATCATGGCAGAAATACCGCAATCTGCATTAAAATCCTGGAAATACCAGCATTTTTTTATTTACCTGTCACAGAACCATAACAATATTACAGCACAGCGTAAACTATGCCTCCCAGCCAACAAAACCCTCTCGACGGCCAAGGACTCAACGTCCAACCTGAAAAAGCATTTGCCGTTAAGTTAAAGTTAGCTAATGTCAAACGTTAGGGTAGCTAACGTTAACCTTACTTCCACTGACAGCTAAATTAGCTAGTAGTAGGCTTCTACAGTATAGCACTAATGTTCAACCAGAAAACCAGACATAAGCGCCTCAATCATTCTGTTTTGCAGACTGCAATTAACTAGCCAAGGCAAGATGACACGCACCCTAACCTCTTGGCATTAAAACTTGCTCTAACTGGGCAGGCGCTGGGCAACTGCTGTTTAGCTGTGTTGTCAGCTCTAGAACACAGAAAAGGAATAAATAATGTAGGATTTCTGGTGAAATACACAGTACATTTTATTTAAAGTAATCTAAAAGTAACTGAAAGTAATCCCTTACTTTACATTTAAATTGTGGTAATCGGATTACGTTACTGACTACAATTTTTCTCAAGTAACTTGTAACTGTAAGGGATTGCTTTTTAAAAGTAACATTCCCAACCCTGGTAGTAGTAGTAATAGCATTAGTAGTACTACTACTAGTAGTAGTAGTAGTAGTAGTAGTAGTAGTAGTAGTGGTGCAGTAGTAGTAGTAGTAGTAGTAGTGGTAGTGGTGCAGTAGTAGTAGTAGTAGTAGTAGTAGTAATAGTAGTGGTTCAGTAGTAGTAGTAGTAGTAGTAGTAGTAGT